>NW_026875381.1:0-10198 GCF_032173495.1 Musca vetustissima
CAGGATATGGATATCCGAAAATTTTGTGTCGTTGTACGTTCATTGTATTTATTTATTTATTTTTTTTTGTGAGCAATCAACGAAATACGATAACGAAATTTCCTTTATGTTGTCGAAGAAAATAGTAAAATCTACTAGATTCTTGCCAGACCAAAAATAAAACGTTCATAGGTATTAAACCAGTGAGCGGAGCAGTATAGTCGGATGGGGCCGACAATTCGATACCCTACACAACTACCACAGAACTGTAACTTTCTGCGATAGTTTCACCCTCTTGCCCGATTAGAGGTCAACAGCACATCTTCCATACACTTATATATACCGATTCGAAAAATTGCAAAAAATTAAGTTTTTCGGCCCACTTCATCCCAAAATTATTATCTGATCATCACCGAAAATTACAAGCGCTGTCCTTGACCATAACTGGAACCCCATGGAAAATTTCAAATCGATCAGCGTTATATTTCCGCCCTCTAGTGTGGTAAGGGTTACTATATCATATCTGAATACGTAAGCATCTGCAAATATTTAATTTTTAATATTTAAGTGTAACTGCCACATCCGAGTGCATACGACAATATAATTGGTATCAATTTAAAGGTCAGCCACTCCTCTTGGATATACTACAATTTCTCGGGTCTATGTCCTTTAGGAGTAAATATATACGCCATATAATCCCAATTTTGTAATTTTTCACACAAAAGTCAGGGTCCATTTGACCCGCTAAATATTGACCGATCTTTATCAAAACAGGTATGTTTATTCTTTGGTCCGGTCGCCTCCTCCATGTACAATTTGGTCCATTTCATCCCCTAAATATTAACCAATCTTTACCAAAAACAATAAGGGTGTTCATTGGCCAGAACCCATTCTATATGAAGATTGGTCCATAACTGTGGCCTGTATCGTGTTTACAAATTATAATGGACAGACGGACGGACACACATGTCTAGATCGACTCAGCTAGTCGAGATATGACGATCGGTATACTTAAAGGTGGGTCTAGGACCAATATTTCGCGGCGTTACAAACTCTTGGGGCTGCACAAAGCTATAATACCCTGACAACATAGTTGTGTAGGGTATAAATGTATAATCGTTGTTACCACCGATGTTGTTATCGCTACATATCTTTTTTTAATAACAAAAGAGATGTTTGACAACCACTGTAACTCAGCCAATCCTCAACCGATTTACCAAAAATATATATCTTGTTGTTTGTGGAAAAATTCTACACTTAGAAAGAAAAGAATAATAATATCAATACGTTAGAAATAAAAGAAGTTATTCGAGTTTCAAATTGAAAATCTATGAAACCACGTTTTTCTCTAAATTTAAAGTTATAAAACTAATTTTCGAAGTGACCCAGAAAAACCAAAGATATCATGGTCCAGGGACGCCAACTAAACAGAATTGGTAGATTAGAATCCCTGAATAATTTTCGTGTCGCACAGAGTAATTGAAAGAGGTTTAAAATGCTGACGGGTGGCGTAGGGGATGATAGATAGGCTTAAACATTGCGAAGTCCGGGCTTATCTTGGATCCTCTTTCATCTCAATTGTGAACACTGACCTCCCCCCGGTGTCACCAGGGGTAACTATTTTCATCACCCGTTGAAATAGTGAGCTAATATGTGCCGCGAGTTCACGCATAAGAACTATATAAAATGGGTTGAGGCGGAAAACCCCTCCTACTATGAAAAAGCAAAGAAAAAGAAAACCAAACCCCACTAATGTTGACGACTCCCGCAAACGTAGAAAGGACCTCGTCTCCAGATTCATTCTTGTTTGCGCCCATGCTCCGACCGAAGAAAATGATGAGAAGACCAAAGACATATTTTATGAGCGCCTAGAAACTGCATATGATCGCTGCCCTGGTCATGACATTAAAATTCTGCTATGAGATTTGCATATGCAAAAATCGAAAGGGAAAATATCTTTGGCTCCACCATCGGAAAATTCAGCCTTCATGAAGAAACATTCGAAAACGGCATAACGTTGATTGACTTCCCGGCAGTAAAAAAACATGGTAGTTATCAGCACCAGTTTCAAGCATCTCGATATACACAAGGCCACCTGGATTTCTCCTGATCAAGCAACGAGAAATCAAATTGATCATGTTGTGATAGGCGGAAGGCATTCATCCAGTGTATTAGACGTTCGATCGACGTCGACAGGCTGCAAACACAACCGGTAGTTGAGACCTACTCCGCTCAACATACCCACCTGCTTGACGAAACCACTTGTTGTCCCGTATAGTATAGAAGCATAATGGCAAAGAATGGCCCACTCCCTACATACTGCAGCAAAAGCAGCACTTGGGTACCAAAAACCACCACCAAGAAACCCATGGTACGATCAGAAGTGTAGCAATGCTACTGATGTAAAAAAGTAGCAACACGTAATGTGATGGTGAATTATCGGGAGAAAAGGAGAGAGGAGAAACGTGTTTTCAGAAAAAAGAAGAAATAACAAGAAAAACGTGAGTGTGAGCAAATCGAGATGTACAGGAGTCAGAATGAACACCAAACCGAAGGTTTTGGTGCAGGCACATCCTCCTGTAGAGATGAAGAAGGAAACCTGGTGCCAGATACAGACAGCGTGTTGAGGATCTGGAAGTAGCATTTTGAAAAGCTTCTGTTATCACATAGTGGCGGTGAAGAAGATCCCCCAGAACCAATTAGAGATGATGGTATAGAGTGTATACCACCTAGCCAAGATGAGGTCATAAAAGCAGTTAATCGGCTCAAGGACAATAAAACAGCAGGAGCCGTTGGGCTACCAGCCGAACTATTTAAGACTGATGGTCAGATGCTGGTCAGGAGCATGCACCAGCTGATTAATACAATTTGGCTAGAGGAATGCATGCCCAATGATTGGAACCTCAGCATCTTTTGTCCCGTGCACAAAAAAAGGAGACAAGACATGTGCCAACTATAGAGGAATTAGCCCTTTTCCCATCGCATATAAAGTGCTATCCAGTGTGCTGTGTGAACGATTGAAGCCAAGGTCAATGACATCATACGCGGACATCGACATAGTCAGTCGTATTGAGCTGCAGGGACTAAGATGGCTAGGCCATGTTGTGCGTATGAATGCGAATGACCCAGCTCAAAAGGCATATAAAAGCGAGCCTACTGATGGTTCCCGCAGAAGGTGAAGGCCGAATCAGATGGAAAGATCAAGTAGAAAACGAAACCGATTTTTTGACTTTTTATATGTACAAGAAAGAGAAAACCAGATTTCCACAGTACAAACCGGATATGACGAGCAACGGTTATAAGCAACTACACATATAACGAACAAAGCTAATTCTTTCCCAGATATTTTCATTAGTTTTCTTATACAAAACAAACGATTGAAAACGAGTAGGATAGAAAGTTAAAAAAATTCGACCCCGCGATTAGATTTTTATAGGAATAATTATTAGAATGCCGTATGTTTTTGCAGAATGCATTTATAATGATTAATTCAGTACCCATTTATACTCCTTAAAGTTATTAATATGTAAAAGTGAGATAAAACCATGTGTACTACAGTCGAACACGATTATAGTAAACACTGGATATACTGAACAACATGTTTTTCATATGTCAGTTTTTTATTTTTAATCAATACTGAAGAAAGTAAATTCTTGGTGGTTTATATTATAATGGGATCTCAAGCCAGCCATTTCCTATCCTCCACTTTTGAGATTTTTTTCATAATTTTTCCTGCAACAACCTAGTTGCGGTTTACGAGTCATGTTGTCATTTTGTAATCAAAATTCGAGTGTATTCGTTTTTCGCGGAAAAGTTCTATCTTCCTATGACATTTGGTCCATCTTGACAAATGCATGCAAAATAACCGAATACTCTCCATGTTTAATTATTATGTTTTTGCTTTGTATTTAGCGGTTTTAAACGTTTTAAAATACGCCATCATTTTTTAATTTTTTTTATTTTCAAAGTTTAGGGTTTGGCTACAATTTTCATCGCTTTTAAGACACTTTTACGCCATCAAAAAAGTTATTATTCTCCAAAATTGAAAAAAAATTACTTTTTGCCTAAAAACTGTCCAAATTACCTATAGTGCATAGTATGAAGGGTATATTAATTTTGTTTTTCCGTTTGTACCTCATCGAAATAATCATTTCCGACCTTATAAAGTATAAAGATTCTTGATCAGCGAAAAATTCTATGACGATTCAGCCATGTCCGTCTGTCTGTTGTAATCACTCTAGCGTCTAAACGATTTGAGATAGATCGCCAAATTGTGCCTAGAGTCATCTTTTGTCTGCAGGCAGGTCAAGTTCGAAGATGGGCTTTATCGGTCGACCGATGTGGTAACTAGTGGTAGTTACAGGTAATTAGTAAAATAACTAGTTCATAACCGGTTACTCGAACTACTGGGTCCACGTTTAGGCATAGCTCCCATATAAGGGTACCCCTTCTTTCAACCGAACTCTCTGAAATCTGCTACATTGGGTTTTCATTGGGTACTAAATGTCTCCACAAAAAAATTGTAAATATAGGTCCACTTTTTTTGGTAGCCCCCATATAACGGTACCTCCTAATTTTCAGTATTTTGGGGGTTTTGATCGTGTTTTTCCGCCGAAATAGCTGAAATTTAGTATTTTGAGTTCTTTTTTTCGGATAGCCCCCATAGAAGAGTACCCCCAATTTTCAGTATTTTGGGGTTCTTGAGCGCGTTTTTCAACCGAATTTTCTGCAATTTGGTATTTTGTAGTCGTGTATGGTAACAAATCTCGCTACCAAACATTATTAATATTCTCCCCTTTGGGGTAGTCCCTGATTTGTTCTACGTTTGGTTCTAACACTCTATTGTAATCATTTCACCTACGGAGGATAGCGAGATAAAAAATTGAACGTAAGGTTCGATAATGAACTATAGCCGCATTTAAACCTAGCCCCTGTATGGAGGTTCCAAAAGAAGAGGACCGATATTCCCCATTTTCGAATTTGAACTAAGTATGGAAGATATAATAAGATGGGCAAAGTTAGGATGAAATCTATATTTTCTGAAACGGATTTGGTCCAAAGAAACATGGACCTAATAAGCCATGTGCTTACTTTATGGTTTACATAATCCGTTTTTAGAAATGTCGGTATAGGTATGTTCCCTATAGTTTCATTTCTAATACCTGTCAATATACCTATGGTGGAAGGTATTCAAAGTTCGGCGTGGCTGAACTTAACGTTTTTTCACTTGTTTTGTTTTTATGCAAAAAATTTTCTGTACATAAATTTATTGCCCATATTCGGAATATTTTAGTGTTTTGAATTTTTCCCATCGAATTTTCAAAATGTGTCGTCAATAGTCAAGTGTCGTCAAAGATAATTTTCAATATCAGTTATGGTGTATTTTTAACACAGTTACATGTATTGTTTCGCATTGCGGTTGGACATCCATGCATACAGTATTTTTCGGTTAATTGCACATCAAAATTTGCACAAATTTTCGTTCAATTAACCGAGGAACCAATTATCCGAACCCGCTTAATTGAATAGTTTGTTCAATTATAGTAATCACGTATAATTGGAACTACTAATGATTTAAAAAAAATCCAAATGTCAAATACAAATTACGCTTTCTCGAAGTTTTTCCTTAGCAATAAACATATGTTTTGAATTAGTAAAGATGCCACCTAGTCTTTTTCACAAATTATGTCAAATGTGTATGCAAAAAAATGACAGATTATTTTTCAATTATTATTGTGCAATTAACCGGCGAAAAGTAAAAGGAAATTTATTTTTGATGACATGAATTTTGAACCAATTAAGCGGGAAAATCAATTAACAGGGTTTAATTATCCGAGAAAATTTACATGTATTTTCCTATGAAATGTTTTTTGCCCCATCATGTGGTTCAATTAAGCGTGGAAACCAATTAACCGTAGGGGCAATTAACCGAAAAATACTGTATATTCTTTTACATGTATGTCTTGATTATTTTTTCTTGCTTGGCTTTGGTATACACATCACTCATTCAGCGAATATTCATTCCATCACTTGTATTCTTACTTTCAATGCTCTGTTTTTCTTTATTTTGTTTATGAAGAGTTGAGGAACTTGGCAGGTTTTCTATTTTTACAAAAGACACAAGAAAGCCATTCCTATGACGATATGATGGAATTTTACATCATTGAAAATGGAAATTTAATTAAAGTTGAGTATGTGCGTGTGAGTTTATATAAATAGCAAATACCTGTTACATTCAAATTTGGACCTTTAATAAAACACTTCAGATCAAATCACTGCAGCAATTTCACTATAAATTCTTAAAAATAAAAACAAAGGCGTTACTACTTTCTTTAGTCTTTTATAATATTACAACGAATTGCTATGAAGCCCGTGTTTTCTCCATTCTCTGGAATTTTGTTCTTTTTTCTGACGCAAGTGTGAAAGGATCAATGACTAACGGATTGGCAGTTGGTATTTCCATATTGTTGTGCGAAAACATTGTGTACAGATTATTTACGAAACATAAAAGGATTTTGCTTCATCATTACTTTCTGGAAGCCGAGTCAGATTAAAGTTTTTTTAGGGAATCGTAGGGAATGTATATATTTTTTTATTTCACAATATCGTTTAATGTATGATATGTACAAAAATATTCAAACTCTACCAAAATTGGTCAACTCCCATTGCAGAAATGGTCACTCTCATATCTTTTCAACAATGTTTAAAAAACTAATTTGTTTGTGAAACTTATTACCAACAAGTGAAAAACGCGTGAATACCCTCCACCATAAGTATACTTATATTTACTTGAAATGAAAATATGGGGAACACACCAACAAGTATACTTATACCAACAATTGTTGTTGTAAACCATACTGTATACCAAATACAAATTGTAGCAATTTTTAATGGAGATTTGTTCTAAAATTTCAAAACACCAAAATGTGAATGTGATTTTGTCGATATGAGGCCATCGCCAACGTGCACATGATTTTATTTCGGGGTGGGGTGGAAGTTGCTGGTTCAATATGAAAATAGTTATTGCAGAAAAATCTTTTCTCTGTGTAGGTTTCTGGAGGCTATAACATCGTGTAGGGATTGCCGTACAATTGGAGTTGTAATTATTTGAGGCTCTATGCACAATTGAGGACTGATATAGCTCTATTTCTAACCAAACATGTTGGTATCACAATACCTTCCTTCACGCTAAATATTAACATGTGGAAAAGCGTTAAGTTCGGCCGGGCCGAATACCACCATAGGCATACTGACAGATAACGAAAATATAGGGAACATACCAAAAAGTGAACCTATACCGATTTATGTAAACCATTATGTGGTTTGATACTAACAACACATGGTAGAATATACAATCCTCAAACTACTACAATTTAGATTACATAGTGTAGGAATATTTGGGGTTATAATTATATGGGGGCTATGCCTAATTAATGACCAACATATGTCAATTTCGAACCCAATAGTTTTGTTTTGTGTCTGATATTATGATATTAATTATATGAGAGAAATGCCTTAATGCTTCCTTCCTTAGAAAGCGGAATGAATACAACCGATGACTAAATCGTCAGAGAGTTCCATAATTTGTAGGGTACAACTGACTATTCCGAGTAATGACTATCCCCTATACGCCTATATAGGGACAACCCGTACATACGGAACTAATATATAAGAAGGGGGTTATATGGGAACTACCCCAAATAGAGCGAGTATTAATAATTTTTGTTACCACATGCGACTACAAAATACCAAATTACAGCGAATTCGATTTAAAACCCCAAAATACCGTATATTGGGGGTACCGTTGTATGGAGGCTACCAGAAATAGTGGACCGATATTTATAATTTTTAATGGACACATTTGGTACCCAAAAAAAAAAACCCCAATGTACCACATATCATCGAATTCGGTTGCAAAGCGTGCTCAAGAACCCCAAAATATGGGGGCTATGCCTAAACGTGGACCGATATAGACCATCTTCGAATATGACCTGCCTTCAGACAGAAGACAACCCTATGAAAAATTTCAGCACTCTATCTAATTTCCTTTAGAAGATAGCGTGATTACAATAGACAGACGGACAGACAGACGAACGGACGGACATGGCTAGATCGCCTTTTAATTTCACCCTGATCAAGAATATATATGAATATTTCGATGTGAAATGAATATTTCGATGAGTTACAAACGGAAAGACAAAATTAGTGTACCCTCTATACAATGGTGGAGTGTATAAAAAAGTTACAACGTTACCTACCCTGAATTTCAAAGACAAAAGTATCATTTTATCCCTAAGTTATTTTTAATTTTACAAAAATATAATTTCAAAGTGGATTTAGTCTGACCTTTTTTAATAAATTATTGGAATAAATATTTTTTAGAAAATAGTTAAACACTAATGTATATATGGTTAATGTTCATACATACGTACATATACAGCAACGCGCAGCTGAGGTGGCATCAACTGTTCTGCAATGAATTTCGCCACCAACGATTCACTGACTCAATGGAATTTCGAATCGCATAAAATTTACTATGTTGTGCAGATTGAATACGAAGTGTTGAAATGTTTTCGAGTAGAACAAAGCATAATTGAAAACTCCCATCTGTAATTTGGTAAAATTTAAATTGTATAATGCAGCAATGCGTTAGCAATAATATTTAAAAAAAATAAATAGTAATTATAAATTCACTACTTTGGTACATACAAAAGATCATCATATATCCAATATCCTGAAGATAGAAAAGACAAAGCATCTTTGGAGGACCATTGACATATAATAGGACGAAATAAAAAATGTTATCTAGAATTGAATTGAAATAAAACCAAACAAATATCATTCTTAAATCCAAGCGAAATCGCATTTCTAACGAGCAGGCTTGGCGTATTTGGTGTACAATTTGTATGAAATCAAGCAAAATTATGTATGGGAGCTATGTGTAAATCTTGACCGGTTTGAAGCAAACGTGGCATGCTCCATTGAGTATGCTTCAGCACAATGCACAGTCCAAAATTTTATCTCAACCGGACGAACGTTTATTATATTGTGCACTACTTTTATGAACTCAAATGAAAATATATAAGGGTTATATCTACATCTGAATATATTTTAACAAAAGCCAATACACGTAACTCTGGGATTAATTTGGCTCTTTGTACACAAGTTCGTATCAAAAACTTTCGGTGTTTGGTACACCAATAAGATGAAATGAAATAATATATGGAAGCTATATCTAGATGTGAACCGATTTCAAAATTTAATTCAATACGCTAAGGAATACTTCGTGTAAATAACATAGACTCTTTGGTGTATCATTTACATAAAATCGGACGAAAAAGTATATGGGAGCTATATCTAAATCTGAACCGATTTTCACCAATTTTAATAGGGTTCGTTCGTGGGCCAAAGAATTAAGCTGTACTAAATCATCCAATTCGCATCATAATTGCGACCTGTACTTTGTTCACAAGAATACATATATGTATTTATAAATAAACTCAGAAATTGATTTTATGCATATTCTCGTAACTATGGGTCTATCTGGTTTCCTTTGAAGGATATAAAAAGGGGTTATGTGGGGATTACCGCCAAAAGTAACGAATAATAGTCTTCTATAGTGAGATTTGTTACCTTATATCAATCCAGAAATCCAAATTGCTTCGAATTCGGTTGATGAAGGATATAAAAACAGGGAAATCTATGAAAAATGCATTAAGGGAACCCACCCCATTCTCGATTTTTTATTTTTAAAATTTTAAATGGGCTGGTAAATGAATACCAATGATTGTTAAGGTTTGTAACTTTGCACAAAAAAATTTTTGTTGTTGTTTTTGGTGATCAAAGAAAAGTCCTTATTTTTGATGGCGGGCATGATAACTCCTCACTGGAACATCGGAATCCGAAAATTCCAACGGTGTTAGAAAGAGTACATGTCTGGCTCTCGTATGAGCTAGGATTATTGACTTCGCACAATAATTAACAAAATGGCTGAACTTTAATTTTTTTTTTTTGGAAAATCGCCTATTTTTACCACAAACTAAGTTAAAAAATAAGGAAGTTCTTCACCGATTGGCTTTATCCTAGTTCATACGAGAGCTATACACTCCCAGAGAAACGTGTCAAAATTTGGAACCGATTGGATTATTAGTGTTTGAGTTATCGTGTCCGCCATTCGCAAAAGAGAAAAACGGGTTTAAAGTTTGAGAAGCCCTTTAGT
>NW_026875382.1:0-10119 GCF_032173495.1 Musca vetustissima
GTTAATTATCTGTATGTTGAAGTTTACTTCAAATCGTTCTTTAATCTGGTATTTTATTTTCGCAGAGGATAAAAACCTACGGTCAGAAAACTTACAATATTGTTTGATATAGCATTTTATAAAGGTTTTCACTGATAATTTCTGCACTTCATTGATATAACCCATATATATTTTTTTTTTGCTTATTTTTTGAAATTTCTTTTGCTTTGATTCGTTAAAATACACAACTATATAAACATACCAACGATTTCGATTACCTTCTGTAATATTGTGTTTACCTGCAAAATATAAAAAAAATTAATATATTAGAAGATCATAGTTTTATTTACAATACAATATATTTCAAATTAAAAAAAAAATCCCTAAATAACAATTCATATTGTTCCATTAAATTTAATAATTCTGGATTTATTTATATTTATTTAACCCACTGTCCTCAAATGGCACAAATGCAATGCAAAAGCAAATAATGTTGAATATTAAATAAACAACTGTAAAGTAATATGCTATTAGAACAAAAGAGAAAATGTATTTGATATCCCCCTCAGAGAAGTTATTTTGTCCGATTGATGTAATTGGAAATAAATATAGAGGCCAAAAACACCTCTTCCTTACTTTTTTTCGAATATTCAGTCTAGTCCTTATAATTACTTGTCCAGATTACCTTCACGGTGGGTTGTGTTGTGATTTTCGGATTATACTCTACTCGAAAACATACAAAAATTATGTTTTCGGTCCATTTCATCCCAAAATTTTAATCTGATCATCACTGAAAATTGTAGGCGTTGTTCTTGACCATAACTGGAACTTCATGAAATATTCCAAAGTCATCAGCGCGATATTTCACCCTCTAATGTGGTAATGGGTTACTAAATAATATCTGAATACGTAAGCACCTGTAAATATTTGACTGTAACTCCCACATCTGAGTAGATACATCACTATATTTGGTATCAATTTAAAGGCCAACCACTCCTCTTGGATATGCTATCAACTCCTACAACTCTACATCCTCCAGGAGTAAATATATATGCCATAGAATACAAATTTTGTCATTTTTCACACAAAAGTCAGGGTCCATTTGACCCGCTAAATATTGACCGATCTTTATCAAAACATGCATGCTTATTCTCTGGCCCGATCCCCTTCTTCAAGCAAAAATTAGCGGTGTTTGGGCCATAATTGCGGCCTCTGGAGCGACCAGAAAAACCGACAAAAATAATGTTTTTGGTCCATTTCATCCCCTAAATATTAACCGATCTTTTCCAAAAACAATAGGGGTCTTCATTGGCCAGAACCCTTCCTACATGCAACATTTCGTGAAGATTGGTCCATAACTGCGGCCTGTATCGTGTTTACAAATTATAATGGACAGACGGACGGACGGACACACATGTCTAGATCGACTCAGCTAGTCGAGATATGACGATCGGTATACTTAAAGGTGGGTCTAGGACCAATATTTCGCGGCGTTACAAACATTTGGGGCTGCACAAAGCTATAATACCCTGACAACATAGTTGTGTAGGGTATAACAAGTGAAAAAGCGTTAAATTCGGCTGGGCCGAACTTTGGATACCCTTCCCCATAGATATATTGACAAGTACTTGAAATAAAAATGTAGGGAACAAAGCAAAAAGTGTACCTATACCGACATTCCTACAAACCGATTACGGTTCTAAATATTGGTCCTAGACCCCATTTTTCTTTGGACCAAATTTGTTTCAAAATATTTTGATTTCCTCCAAACTTTGCCCATATTATTTCTTCCAAAATTAGTTCAAGTTCGAACATAGGGAATATCGGTCCAGGTCCTTCCGTAGATGAAATAATTACAACAGAGTCTTAGAACCAAAACAAATACGGAACAAAAAGGGGGCAATACCAAACATTTTTGGTAGGGAGATTTTTTACCATATACGACTACAGAATACAAAATTGCAGCAAATCTGGTTGAAAAACGCGCTAAAAACCCCAAAATAGCGAAAAATGGGGGGTACCCTTATATGGAGGCTATCCGAAAAAAATGGACTTATATTCATAATTCTTTGTGGAGAGATTCGGTACCAATTAAGAACTCAAAATACTAAATTACAGCTAATTCGGCGAAAAAATAGAATAAAAACCCCCAAAATATTGAAAATTAGGATGTACCGTTATATGGGGGCTACCAGAAAATGTGGACCTATATTTATAATTTTTTATGGATACATTTAGTACCCAATAAGAACCCAATGTAGCAAATTTCAGCGAATTCGGTTGAAAACGCGCTCAAGAACCCCAAAATACCGAAAAATGGGGTACCCTTATATGGGGGCTATCCGAAAAAATTGATCTATATTCATAATTTTGTGTAAAGATATCCAAATATTAAATTACAGCCAATTCGGTGGAAAAATACGATCAAAACCCCCAAAATACTGAAAATTAGGAGATACCGTTATATGTGGGTTACCAGAAAAAGTGGACCTATATTTATAATTTTTTGTGGAGACATTTAGTACCCAATAAGAACTCAATGTACTAAATTTCAGCGGATTCGGTCGAAAAACGCACACAAAATACCTAAAATTCGGGGGTACTGTTATATGGGAGCTATGTCTAAACGACTCTATGGAAACATTTGGCGATCTATGTCAATTCCTTCAGAATATAGCGTGATTACAACAGACGGACGGACGGACATTGCTCGATCGTCTTAGAATTTTACACTGATCAAGAATATGTATACTTTATAGGGTCGGAAATGAATATTTCGATGAGTTACAAACGGAATCACAAAATTAATATACCCTCCATACTATGGTGGAGGGTATAAAAATGCCAATTTCAATACAATACTCTATGCAATGTTTCACGAAAAGCGAACAAACATATGTTCCTCGGTGCACCAATTGCATGAAATTGGACGAACATTCATATGGGAACGATATCTAAATCTGAACCAATTCCAACAAAACCAGACCAGAACTAACAATTTTACGCATTTTGTATGGCTTTTTGTACTCTTCACCAAACTGTGGTATAGGGTATTATGTCTTTGTGCATATGTTTGTAACAGGCAAAAGGAAACGAGATAGACCCATGCTTACTTTTGAGAATATGCATCGAATCACTTTCTGAGCAGAGTTATGAATGTCCGTCCGTCCGTTTGTTAAATTGTAAACAAAGTACAGGTCGAATTTTTGATCCGAATTGAAATTTGGCACAGTTCATTTATTTGGTCCATGGACGAACCCTATTGAAATTGCGAAAACTCGGTTTAGATTTAAGTATAGCTCCCATATATAATTTCGTCCGATTTAATGTAAATGGTGCACTAAAGTTCCTGTATCTCTTTCGATGTGCACAAAATTGTGTATAACGTACGAAAATAGATATGGGAGCTATATCTAAATCTTAACCGATTTTTACGAAATTTACCACACACATTTCTAGACTTAATTCCGTACACTATGTCAAATTTCTTGCAAATCGAAAGATATATAGGGACTTTGGTGCACTATTTACCTAAAATCGGACGAAAATATATGTAGGAGCTACATCTATATCTGAGCCGATGTTCACGAAATTGAACACACATAATTCTAGACGTAATTCAGTACGCTATGCAAAATTCCGTGCAAATCGAAATATATATAGGGACTTTGGCGCACTATTTACCTAAAATCCGGCGAAAATATACGTGGGAGCTATATTTAAATTGGAACCGATTTTCACGAATCTTAACACACATCACTCTTGACTTAATTCAGTACGCTATGTCAAATTTCGTGCAAATCTAAGGTTATGTAGGGACTTTGGTGCACTATTTACTTTAAATCGGACGAAAATATATATGGGAGATATATCTAAATCGGAACCGATTTTTCCCAATTTCAATAGGGTTCGTCCTTGGCTAAAATAAATAAGCTGTGCCAAGTTTCATCCAATTCGAATCAAAAATGCAACTTTGTTTACAATTTAACATGGACAGAGAGACGGACGGACGGATGAACTCAAATAACTACCAATACTCCTTACACATGATTGGCCAACTACTAGTGAACACATAAAAGCCAATATTCTCCCAAATGTCGTAAACTTAAGTAGATAGATATGTGGGTAGTTGTACGTTTAATGTTGAACATTTGAACAAAACTCCATCTGTTTATCAACACCAACAAGAAACATCAGTCAATTAAATTTTCGACCTGCTTATAGCAGTAATGCAACATATTGTGTTCCCTTTAGCTTACATCCGACATACCGCGAGAAAGTCAATCAATTAACCTAATTTTCGTATTCTGATTTTATATACGAATTACTTCTATTAGTTCGAAATCGTCATGGTGTCCCAGACATCTTTGCCACAAAATGTTTTCCCAGGAATTCCCAAAAAATAAAGTTTTCCAAACAAAACTTCATTGATCACCACCCATGTTCCGCCAGACTTCAATTATTGGCCAATTAGCGGGAAACAAGTTTCTGATATTTAATTTGCTTTATATATTCCCTTTTATTGGCAGGTAAAGCATTAGTGAATGTGGAATATCGAATGCTACGTATTCTCTACATGACCATCCAACATCACCTGCATGCTCTTACGAACAAAACAGAACAAAATGTGGGACAACTGTAAGCAGATACTGTTGCCGTAACACTACATCACAGTAACTCATCATCAAGTAGCAGGATAATGGTCGACATTGAAACCAAGAAAAAACAGTGCATCAGACCACGACTACTTGACGACCACGTTGAGTGCGAAAGAAGAAGCCCTTAAGAGTCAGATTTTGTTACACAAAACACAAAAAAACTCGTCATACCAAACAAAGAAAGTATTTCGTTGCAGGATAATAGAAAGTTGAGACGTTTGCTTTGGTAGAACTATAAACGACTCAGGTCAAAGATGAAAAACTAATGGATGTCCTTTTGTGAGGTCAGATACATAAGGCACACGCTAGCTACCATACATAGAAGTAACGTAATTTCAAAATTATATTAAATCAATTTGCACAACATCAATTTAAAGATTTAAGTGCATATTTGCTAAAACACAGATTTTCAATTTGGAAAGTGTCCTATAACAGTAACATTGTTGCAATGTAATTTCCTATCAAAAGCGTAACCTCAAACGGCAGAACTGCCAACCTCTTGGGCGTACATATTATCTGTAAAAAACTAGTCAAATATTTAACAAGTGAAAATGCGTTAAGTTCGGCCGAGTCGAAGTTGGGATACTCTCCACCATAGGTATACTAACAGATACTTGCAACGAAAAGCTCATTTATTAGGCCTAAGGAAGGACTCTATTGAAATTGGGAGAAATTGGTTCAGATTTGCAGATGGTGCATTAAAGTGCCTATATATTCGATTTGAACGAAATTTGGCACAGCGCACTGAATGATGTGTGCTAAGTTTCGTAATTATAGGTCCAGATTTAGATACAGCTCCCATATATATATATATATATATTATGTAAATGGTGCACCAAATACCCTATACAACTTTTGATTTACACGATTGAATGATGTGTGCTAAGTTTTGTGAAAATCGGTTCAGATTTAGATATAGCTCTCATATATATTTTCGTCTGATATAATGTAAACGGTGCGCCAAAGTCCCTATATATATTTCGATTTGCACGAAATTTGGCACAGCGTACTGAATTAAGTCTAGAATGATGTGTGCTAAGTTTCGTGAAAATCGGTTCAGATTTAGATATAGCTCTCATATATACTTCGTCCAATGTAATGTAAATGGTGCACCAAAGTCCCTAAATATATTTCTATTGGCTTAAAATTTGGCACAGCGTATGTCTAGAATGTTGTGTGTTAAGTATCGAGAAAATCGGCTGTGGTTCCAATAAAGCTCTCATATATATTTTCATCCGATTTAATGACACAAAATGTATTCGATTCGGACACAATTTTACACAGCGTACTGATGTTACTATAAACTACCGTGTGTGATGTTTTGTTGGAATCGATTAAGATTTGCCATATATAGTTTCGTCCGATTTAAGTAAATTGCGCGACCAAAGCTACGCTGATTGTCCCAAAATGTTGCACAACGTACTGAAGTGCAACCGGGTCTAATTTGGATATAGCTCTCCGACTGACTTCGTGTTAATTGTGTTCCAAATATTTATATAATTTTGTCCCATTATAACAAAAGAATGGCATGTTTATGGATTGATCGAAGTCGGTTCACATTTAGATAAAGGTCACTTATTTTATATCATACAATTTCATGTTAATGGTCCTTCAAAAATACGACGTCTATTAGGATGCATCTGTTTAATATAACCATAGTGGTGAAGGGTAGTATATAGTCGGCCCGTCCGACTTTACTAGTTTCCTTACTGGTTTACAATTTAACACAGACAGGACGGACATGCATGGAGGACCACAGTGTGGTAACTACAGTACGTTATACAAAATTTTGTGTCAGTATGCCTAATTTTGGGTGTTTGGTGTACCATTTTCATAAAATAGTACTAAACTGTAAATGAGAACTACGCCTAAATCGGAACTGATTCTTACTTGACACACGTTAGGCAATGCAAACTTCAGAACCTTGTGCAAAATTTGGTACCAAACGGCCTAACTTTGGGACTTTTGACCACCTTTTACTTAAAATCGGACGAAACTATATATATGTAGAAGCTATATCTAAATCTAAACCGATTTCTACGAGACTTGCCAGAGATTAATTTATATTAACTACAGTTTATTGTACAAAATTGTGTGGCAATCGTACAAACTTTGTCTCTTCAGTACACAACTTATATAAACTCGGAAGATAACATATATATGATTTATGTCTAAATCTGAACTGAAACTTAGCACACATCATTTTAGACTTAATTCAGTAGGCTATGCCGAATTTTGTGCAAATCGAAACATATATAAGGATTTTGGTACACCATTTCCATTAAATCGTACGAACATGTTTACAGGAGCTTTATCTATATCTGGACCAATTTTCAGGAAACTTAACACAAATCATTCTAGACCTAATTCATTACGGTGTGCCAAATTTCGTGCAAATCGAAAAATGTATAAGGACTTTGTTGCACCATTTACCCTAAATTGGACGAAAATATGCATGGAAGGATATATAGGGACTTTGGTGCACTATTTAAATAAGTCCAGTTTGATGTGTGTGATGTGTTTTAGAAATCGGTTCAGATTTAAATATATCTCCCATATAAAATTTTGCAGGATTTCATACAACAAAAAATGGAAGTCAGCCCGATTATAGATTTCAGAATGGTATGTGTATGGTTTTTAATTGGTTCAAATATCTATGTAGATAACGTTTGTTTTTCAACCGTTTCCATGTCAATGGTCATCCAAAGATGCTATGTCTCTTCTATCAACAGGATATTGTACACAATATCATCTCTTGTATGTATCCAAAGTGGTGAAAGTTATCATATAGTCGGCGATTTTTGAACTTTCCTTATTGTTCCTAGTTAATTATCTGTATGTTGAAGTTTACTTCAAATCGTTCTTTAATCTGGTATTTTATTTTCGCAGAGGATAAAAACCTACGGTCAGAAAACTTACAATATTGTTTGATATAGCATTTTATAAAGGTTTTCACTGATAATTTCTGCACTTCATTGATATAACCCATAGATATTTTTTTTTGCTTATTTTTTGAAATTTCTTTTGCTTTGATTCGTTAAAATACACAACTATATAAACATACCAACGATTTCGATTACCTTCTGTAATATTGTGTTTACCTGCAAAATATAAAAAAAATTAATATATTAGAAGATCATAGTTTTATTTACAATACAATATATTTCAAATTAAAAAAAAAATCCCTAAATAACAATTCATATTGTTCCATTAAATTTAATAATTCTGGATTTATTTATATTTATTTAACCCACTGTCCTCAAATGGCACAAATGCAATGCAAAAGCAAATAATGTTGAATATTAAATAAACAACGAAAATGGCAATGAGTCTAACCATCGTAGGCATTCCGAACATGGAAGAGCACTAAACTCTTTCAAACAGCGAGAATAACAAGAAAATGGCTCAACTGCTTCCTACAGTCATTCATCTGAAGTGACAAACACTCAGGAATACATATACAAATACATGAAACAGATTTTATTCACTCATAGGCTTTCGGTCTGTCAAATTGCGAAGAAGATGATGATGATGGCAACGACTAGGACGTTGTTGATGTCAGTTGTTGCCGCTATTCTATTCGGCATGGTTTTATATTTGCTAGAGGCTGATATTTTTGTAATGTTTATACAAATCGTTTATAACGACAGAACGACCGAGTCATAAAGCGGAAATGTTAAAATCAAACTGTTTCCTCCTGGAAAACAAAAAACAAATGCAATCTTGAAATGTGCCAGTGGTCCATCACTGAATGGCTTTTGAATTATGGCAGCCATTTTTTCATTATTATTTAACTCAAATGGCTAAAAGCAACTACATGGAAGCAATTTCCATGGAATTTATATTTTAATGAATGTAAAGTTGTTGTAGAAATATTTTTCTGATAATGCTATTAGAACAAAAGAGAAAATGTATTATGATATCAATCATTTGTTATAAAATTATCAATCAAAAATTTACTTAATTAATTCAGAGAAGTTATTTATGTGCCACTGAGTGCGATTGATGTAATTGGAAATAAATATATTTGGAAGCTATATATAAACCTGAACTTATTTAAAAACCAGTGAGCGGAGCAGTATAGTCGGACGGGGCCGACCATACGATACCCTACACAACTACCACGAACTCTAACTTTCTGAGGATGTTTATTCCGAGTCTGAGTAATATTTCGAGATATTTGCCCCCTCTTGTCCGATTAGAGGCCAAAAATACCTCTTCCTTACTTTTTTTCGAATATTCAGTCTAGTCCTTATAATTACTTGTCCAGATTACCTTCACGATGGGTTGTGTTGTGATTTTCGGATTATACTCTACTCGAAAACATACAAAAATTATGTTTTCGGTCCATTTCATCCCAAAATTTTAATCTGATCATCACTGAAAATTGTAGGCGTTGGTCTTGACCATAACCGGAACTTCATGAAATATTCCAAAGTCATCAGCGCGATATTTCACCCTCTAATGTGGTAATGGGTTACTAAATAATATCTGAATACGTAAGCACCTGTAAATATTTGACTGTAACTCCCACATCTGAGTAGATACATCACTATATTTGGTATCAATTTAAAGGCCAACCACTCCTCTTGGATATGCTATCAACTCCTACAACTCTACATCCTCCAGGAGTAAATATATATGCCATAGAATACAAATTTTGTCATTTTTCACACAAAAGTCAGGGTCCATTTGACCCGCTAAATATTGACCGATCTTTATCAAAACATGCATGCTTATTCTCTGGCCCGATCCCCTTCTTCATGCAAAAATTCGCTGTGTTTGGGCCATAATTGCGGCCTCTGGAGCGACCAGAAAAACCGACAAAAATAATGTTTTTGGTCCATTTCATCCCCTAAATATTAACCGATCTTTTCCAAAAACAATAGGGGTCTTCATTGGCCAGAACCCTTCCTACATGCAAAATTTCGTGAAGATTGGTCCATAACTGCGGCCTGTATCACAGACGGACGGACGGACACACATGTCTAGATCGACTCAGCTAGTCGAGATATGACGATCGGTATACTTAAAGGTGGGTCTAGGACCAATATTTCGCGGCGTTACAAACATTTGGGGCTGCACAAAGCTATAATACCCTGACAACATAGATATATAGTTGTGTAGGGTATAACAAGTGAAAAAGCGTTAAATTCGGCTGGACCAAATTTGTTTCAAAATATTTTGATTTCCTCCAAACTTTGCCCATATTATTTCTTCCAAAATTAGTTCAAGTTCGAACATAGGGAATATCGGTCCAGGTCCTTCCGTAGATGAAATAATTACAACAGAGTCTTAGAACCAAAACAAATACGGAACAAAAAAGGGGGCAATACCAAACATTTTTGGTAGGGGAATTTTTACCACATACCATGCAGAATACAAAATTGCAGCAAATCTGGTTGAAAAACGCGCTAAAAACCCCAAAATAGCGAAAAATGGGCAAGCAAGACGTACCTGAACCAAGTAGACGACATAACAT
>NW_026875383.1:0-102252 GCF_032173495.1 Musca vetustissima
TGAGCCGATTTGCGTGGACGGTGAATATTGCCGTCAATAGAACCATGAGATGTACCATCTCGAGCTGTAGCCCTTACGTTGGGTAGGTCATGGTGTGAGATTGGATGAGGATGTGCCAGCACAAAGGCCATATAAAAGCGACCCAACTGATGGTTCACGCAGAAGGGGAAGGGGACGAATTAGATGGAAGGATTTACTGGAGGAGAGCATTTCAAAACATGGTCTTTCAAACTGGAAGAGCCTGTACATCTTTTTTAAGCTCGGCTTATGGAACAAGTGTTGTGTCACAAGCCAGCTAAGTAAGGAAGCCCGCCAGTTATGACTGACTGGTATTTTAAATGTCCAACTGGAGGACAGTATTTTTTACATATTCCCATATTAATATTTGAAAATGCTGGCATTTAAAAGTCTCCATAGGTTTTGGAACAATTCGTTATTTATCCTATGAACAGCCTGTAAAAGAAGCAAATTTTTTACCACCTTTAGTCCACTGCATTGCCTTCCTTTTAAATTTTGTATTATTGACATAATACCCTATGATAATAACATAACATTCCAATTAGAATGTTAACAACCAAACAGTCGTGTGTTATGTGCTCATTGAAGCTAACCTGTTAACTTAGATTTTAACAGCCCCACCATTTCACCCATTCTGTTAAGCTACGTATCTCACTGAATTAACATTACATGTTAAGGTCGTCGTGTACAGAGTTGGGGAGTTCTATTAAAATTGAACAGCATTATTGCCTTGTTGCCGCTGTTATCCACTTGTGGCCATGCTCTCTTAACACTTTAGTCATTCTCGCAGTGAGTTTGTTGGCATGCGGTTCGTGCGTTAACTAAAAGCGGACGGTCGTTCGGTTCGGTTTCGATATCCAATCCATCCATAATCTACATATGTGTAACAAACAAGCAACGTTTTGCTGCAGTCGAAAGAAAAGTGTGCGGTGTGGTGTTGTGTCAAGTGCGTGCATGTGTTGTGCTTTTAACTTGTTGTTCTTTTTATTCTAATTGAATGGAAAAAAGATGAAAAATTAAATAAATAAATATTGAAAAGAAGAATATATTTTATCTTACTGGAGAAAAATAGTTCATTGTGGAATATCCAAAAAAATATTAAAAAAGAAAGGAAAGAATATAAATTCAAATGGGAAGAGAAAAATCAATGAAAATTTATTATATTACCACCACCACTCCTCGATTTTAAATTGTTGTTGCATGCTGCATGTCCACGAAAAAAAAAGAAGCAGGTGAATGCAAAGAAAAAATTGGTTTGGTGCATAAATACAAGTGTCAAGCAAAGGAATGAGAAAAGTAGAATCAAAAATTATGCCAAAATAAATAAAAGAAAAAAGTAGCAAATTTTATCTATTGCAAAAGTGTGTGAAAAATATTTCGTGTCAAAACGTTTGGATGTCTATAGCGGTCGCGTTCGCCGTGTGTGCCATCAAAAATTTATTGCGAGTGGAGCATTCGTGTTTTTTTCGTTGTGGTGACACTCTGTGGCCTCGTTTTTTTGTTGTGTGTAAAAGTGCGAAAATCTAATTAATTTTCAATGAAAAGGTGTCGTGTGTTCTACTAATATTGTGTGTACGGGTGTGTGTTCGTGTACATGCCAGTTCGCTTGTATGAAAATTAATAATTCAATAAAAAATACGAAATGGGCCTAAAAATCAAAAATGTTGATTTGATAATAATTTACATAAAATGAGAAAATATTGAAATCATAAATAGAAAAAGAAGCAAGCAAAAGCTAACACAAAATCGTGTGTTTATTTAAGTGCGTATTGAGGTCATTTTTCAAAAAAAACACATCGTCAACGACCTCAAACAACAATAATAATAATAACAACAACAAACATCAACGTCATCTACGGCAACTGAGCGGCGTCAGCCAACGTCAATAGTGAACGTTGTCAACCTCCAAGAGAACCCCCCATTAAATCACTCTTTCGTTAGAACGTTCACATCAACTAACGGCAGCAGCAGCAGCGGCGGCAGAGAAAAACAACAACAACTACTACACACTAATCATTCAAAACAAATTTTACAAGTGTCACACAGTGTAACGTGTTCTGTCTTGTTTCGTAGATTTTGTATTTGGAGTATTGTTGTTGTTATTTTGTTTCATTCGTATAACTGAATTGTGGGGAAACTGTGTGCCTGAGAGAGAGCTCCCACTTGAGAGCACATACCAAACAGAGTGTAGTGTGAGAGCATAAATAATATTGTGTACCGTATGAGAAGACGAGAAGAAGAGCATTATACGATTTTGGGGCCAGAGTAAAGTGTTGCAAATAATAATAACAACAACAAAAATATCAACAAATCGCAAAATAAAAACAGCTGCTGGCATTTTTTTTCTTCATTGAACGGTGGATGGAGAGGATGACAGTTAAACATTGTTGCTATTATTGTACGTCGTGTATGTACGTCATTCATACAGACAATTTACAGAGGAGTCTACACAAAACAATTGAGTAGCACAAACTATAAATTTAGATGAGTGTTGTGTGACTGGCGTTCATTTTATTTTAATGAAGAAGCAAACAAATATAGAATAGAATAATTGTTATTGTGCGATTGAATATTAAAATCGATAAACGAATGAATTTCGTGCACTCCCTCCCTCCTCTGGCTCTCTTAACAGGTGTAGATGAATAATAAAATAAATACACTAAAAATAATAACGAAATTGATTAAAGCAGCAGAAAGTGTTTGCATGGGAAAAATATAAAAACAAACCAAAATAAATAATAAAGGCCACCACAGCAAATGGAATAGAAAAATTCAAGTTGAATGCAAATTGGCAAAGTGTTAAAATTTGAAGAGTTGGAAATTGAAAATACAAAGAGAAGAAATAAATTGTTTATTAAAAAAATAAAAAAATGTGTAAATCAAATATTTAATGTGTCTCTATTTCAAAATAAAGTGCATTTAAAAATTATTCAGCTGTAAATAATATTATAAAAAAATAATTACGCAAATAAATAATTTTAAAAAAGAGAAAAAATAGTTGTGTGTTAATAAAAAAATAATATTTCGCAAATTATGCATCGAAAAAATATATTCAAAAAAATAAATTTGAAAAAATCCTAACAAATTCTGAGTTATGCAAAAATGAAAAAAATGTGCTTAAAAATTTTAAATTAAAAAAAAAAAATAAAAATATTAAAAGTGTGTGTTACAAAACATATTATATAAAAAATTACCCATCACAAAAATTAACAAAAATGTAAATTTTTGATTTTTTGTGGAATTTAATTCATCGCAATATATAGAAAAGGTTGGTAAAATTGTACTATATTACAAAAAAAAAAAAAAAAAAAAAAAAATATTTTAAGTCCTTGTAATACCAGTTGAGATATTTCTATAGATATATATTTATACAGATAGATATTTATACAGATAACTATTTATCAATCGATTCGAGTTCTAAAAAAATTCAGCAATTGAAATTCCATCTACCGAAGTTCCACCATTAATTACTAAACATTATTAAATATCTCCAGTAGTTGTTAATGCTATAAACATTCCTGAAATTCTTGAAAATAGTACAAATTTATATTCTGCGTCTAAAAAGTTCAATTCCTTTATTTTACCAAAATGTTCGAGGTCTTAACTTAAGAATATTTACTTAAAATCTTTTGGCTGTTATTCAAAATTGTTGTTTTCTGGGAAACTTGGTTGCAACCAGAGATCCTTGACATCGAGATTTTGTATGCTCAGTATCAAGTATATGAATGATTATTGATTGAGATACTCATATGGAGGTCCCGGTATAAATACAAAATTGTGTTTTGTTAGTTAATGATGCAGAATTTTTCCAAGGACCGGGAAGGGTATAAAATGAATCGGGCATTTTTATAGTTTCCCAATTAGTAGATTTTTTACATAGCGCATTGATCTAGATCCAGATTTCAAATATAGGTTCACTCAAATTTAGTACCAGTTGGTAATCTTAATTCAAAATTTCAGGATTCCAGCTCTACCTGTTCTCATAAATCCAATTTTTATCAAATTTAGTACCATTTAGTGTACAGAAGAACAAATTTCCATTACTACCTACATCATGCAAACCGATGGAAATCGTATAATCCAATTTCAGGATTCGAGCTTTATCCAATGTAGTGCCATTTAGTACAGATTGGTAGACATTTCCAAAACTTCCAACATATCCCAATCCAAAACCCCAACAGTGATCAAAACTTCACATGTCAGGACTCCAGACCTATCGGTTCAAATTTTCTTACCATTTAGTACACATTAGTACGAATTTCCACAACTTGATGTTTTTCCAAATTTAGTACCTATTAATATGAATTTCGAAAACTACATCCCTACCCCAATTTCCAATATTTCCAACTGTCAGGGTTCCAGCTCTATCGGTTCAACCAAATCCAAATTTAGTACACATTAGTACGATTTTCCAAAACTTTCTACAAAGCCCAATCCTACACCCCAACCATGATCCTAACGTCAAATTTCGAGATTCCATCACAATTAGTTCAACCAAATCTACATTTAGTACATATTCCAATCCTACACTCCGGCGGTAATGTTAATTTGAAATTTCAGGATTACAGCTTCATTTGTACCTCCAATTACAAAATTGTATCAAATATAGTACCATATAGTACTTTTCGTATACATGTGTACTCGCTTTCAAAACCATTTTCTTATAGCGAATTTCATTCATATGCTACAAAATGGTACACAATTTAATACATTTTAGTACTTTTCGGATAATAATACTCCAACAGTGACCCTCATTTAAAATTTAAGAGTTCAAGCTCTATCTCTCGCCAAATACAAAGGGTACCGCAATTCAGTACTCTATGCTAACTTTCGTGCAAATCGCAAGAATTTTTTTGGGCTTTAATGCACCATTTACACAAAATCGGATGAAAATATGTGTAGGAGCTATGTCTAAATCTGCACCGAATTCAACAAAACTTAACACACGTCACTACGGACTCAGTTTGGTGCGCTGTAAAAATTTTAGTCTCAATCGGATAATTATTAGTCACTTTGTTGTACTACAATTGTGTTGTAGATACGTCCTTTTGTTTCAGAAAATGTGAAATCAGAAGGACGTAACTGACATAAAATCTTTAAACAGCAAAAAAATTATATTTTAAAATAAATTCGGCTTATAGTTCGATTAAACTGTGATAAAATTTCCAGACATGCTCATTTTTTATAGATTTTATAACGTTTTTTGCATCTCCTGTAAAATTATAGCACAGTCGGGCGAAGCACCGCACGCGTGCACTCTCGCGAGAGTAAGTATCGCTATTCTCTCACACACATTCAACTGAACCAATTGAAAAACCATTGACACACACACAAAGACAAGTGCGTGAGAACAGAATTTTTTATGCTCTGCCAGGGCTGCCATATTTGCCGATTTATCGGCATTTTGACGATTTTTCACTCTAAAAATGGAAAATGCCGATTTTCCGATTTTTGCCCCAGAATTGCCGATATTTCAACAATCGACACAAATTGTCTAACTTTTTAATTTAATACGGCGTTACCATACAAACATATAAAATTGGCAGCTTTAGATCATTATAACTATCGGCGACACGCCGCAGCCGTTTTCAATGGCTTAGATATCTGTATTTTTTGTCAGCATTGTACTCTGTCTAGTTTACATTTTACATCATGGGCACGATCAATTTTTTAGAATATGATAAAGTATATTTGGGTTTATATGCAAAAGATATTGTTTCAGAAACAAAACTTCCCAAAAATGACATAGACAAAATAGTTAGCACTTGCATTAATTTTCATATAGAACTTGAAAACCAAATATTAAAACGTTTTGATTTTAATTTAAATTCGTTTAAATGCTTAAAACTTATTGATCCTGGAAGAGTAATGAAGTAGGGCAATAATTCTTTTCTAGATATTTTAAAAGAATTCCCCGATTTTATTTTTGAAACTGAGAGGCAATCTTTAGACTCCGAGTTTAGGGAGTTTAGCTTTCTGAATTTTGAAGAAATTGTTGAAAATGCAGAATATAATTTAAAAAGTTTTTGGAAAAAAATTTCCGAAATTAAATGTGGGGACTCCAATTTAGCTTTTCTAGTTTTGTCTAAATTTGTACAAAGAATTATGGTTCTTCCACACTCCACAGCAAATGTGGAACGAATTTTTAGTCAGGTAAACCTTAACAAAACTAAAATTAGAAGCTCACTTGAGAATGATTCATTGGAAGGGATTCTTTATTCTTAATATTACTTCAAACTAAATAATTCAAATTGTTTTAATATCAAAATTGATAATGAATTACTAAAAATGTGTAATAAAAATATGTACTAGTTTGTAAGTTATTTTTATGACCTTAATACCACACTGCGTTATACGTAAATCTGAAAGATCTCACTAGTGTAGATAATAATTACTATATTTTAGAAAAATCTAAATTTTTTGTAGAAAAATGAATCTTTTATGTTATTTTTTATACAGAATTATTAATGTAATAAACAATATTGATTTGTTACAAACCAAAAAATATGAATTTATTTATAAATTATATGCTGCCGATTTTTTGCCGATTTTTAAAAATACAAATGCCGATTATGCCGATTTTTTTCTGAAAAATTGACGATTTTTCATGAAATTTAACTGGCAGCACTGTGCTCTGCCCGTGCCTGAATTATAGTTACGTCCGTTTGCATTTATGATGACGATATGTAATTTTAATAAAATTAAAAATCTCACTCGTGTTCAATTTCTTAAATTTTTACTGATTTTTTTGTGATTATTTCATTAATTTTTAAAATTGTTTATATTTGCAAATAAAGTATAAATATTAAAAAATCCGTGTGTTGTAATTTTATTTCATTCCAATATTTTTTATTTATTACCAGCCATAACTTATTCAAACAATTATGCCTGCGAGAGTCCGTTTTAATTATGTCTTACTTTCAAATACCTAATAACATTGTTGTCTACAAACTATTTACGAATTTTTCCTCCTACTATCTTCTAAACTAAACTGAACCAAGATTCATTTCAATTTTGTTACATGGTGTTAATTTGTTGAAATTACTACACACGGTAGGTACATTCATTCTTAACGTCGTCGTCGACATCGTTGTTTGTTCACTTTGAGGAGGAAAATATGGTATTTTGTGTATTTTTATGATAATTGCTCCATTCACCTACTTTCGTTTATAGAATGTATCAAACATGAAAATCATCTCTCTCGTCGCTCTTTAAAATCTGTTCTCAGTGCACTTGTCGACCCCCCCACTCTACGCCCTCCACCCGTTAATAACATAACATGTGTGAGCGCATTAGCAGAATACCCATACATGCCAAACAAAACAAAAATAATAACAAACCGAAACGAAACGAAAAAATGGAATACCAATAGCCTTAACAGAATACCTCTACCAACCAAACAACAGTATTAATGAAAACAACAACAATAAACCCCCCTATCACAACAATTCATGTTTTGAGAGAGAGAGCTTACCTTATTCTCTGAATGAGACTTGGTTTTTTAACAGCAACAGTCCAGTGTTTGTGTTCTTTTCATAACATTGCTCCATTAATACCGGTCTCCCCAAAACAAATTACACACTTTCTGGCTCTCTGTTGTTATACTCTCTCATAGGGTAAACTCATTTAAATTGGGAGCCCCAAAACAGCAGTGTACTCTAGAAAACGTACGACACACGACAATTCATTGATTTTTTATTCGTTTGTTGGTATATTCTATAAATGAATGGTTTGTATATCAAACCAAACAACATTGAAAGCAACAGAAAAGCAAACAAAACAAATTAAACAAAGATTACGTAATTAATAAATGATGATTATAAATCTAATTGAGGTAATTTTCAAATTATAAAATCTTCAATTTCTAATTGGAATGAATTCTTTAAACATTTGATGAAGTGTGTCAAGTGTTGTTGTTGAGCTGTGCTGCCAATAGGAAAAAATTATTCTCATTTGTTTTCAGGTTTTTGTGTATTTTTGTTTTGTTGCTGTTTTTTTTATCAGTTTGTGGGACTCTCACTCGAACTCTCTCCCATACCATCACTCACTCTGCGCTGCATATCCAAAAATAACAACTGCATATTTTTCTTGTATGCATCCCCCCTTCTCTGATGCACCACTCACTCGCTGACCAAATAAATACCGACTGACAGGCTGACAATGCTTTTTAGTCGAGAACGACGACTGCTGTAGGCATTTTTAGTGACTTGTTTTTTTCGGCTTGCTTGCTTTCACGTTGTGCAGTGCAGTGTTGTGTTTGGTTTGTTTGTTTTAAAATTGATTTGTTGATGTACTTTGGCTGCAGTCAAAACAAAAGCCATACCAAAAAACTCATGAATTTCGTTCACACTTTTCAACTTTTGACATATATGGGGCGAAGTGTTAATGTTGTATGTTTGAAAATGAAATGGATGAATATTTGCAAAGGGAATGTAATGAATCAGCTGTGTAATGTGGGCAATTTTAAAGGCATGCTGTAATGTAATCTATAATTGTATGAAATTTAATTTGAAAATTTCTGTTGCATTTAGAAGAGGACTATTTTTGCACATGGAACATGAAATCAAAACTTGTAGTAAATTAGGTTTTCCAACATGATTTGGGAAGATCTCACTATTGAAAGGAATTACCAAACTACATAGCCTAACGTAGGAAAACATTACGAAAAGGACTCATAACTTTTCTACGGCGATATAAAGGGTGATTTTTAAATTATCTAATTGGTAACACTGATTTAAACAGCGTTTCTGGTTTTGTTTCACTGCCAAACTTTTATAGTTTGGTTTATAATTTAACCGATTATTCTTCCGTTTTATGGCTTAATGGTTATGAATATAAGCAGAAATGTTGATTTTGGAGTTATTAGGACGAATCGACATGCCACACAGCATGAGTAACAATGGATTCAATGTTCGGTGCTTCAATGAGTTCGGTGAATGTTTAATTCGACGTTTTTGACCGATCCATTGGCCTCCTGATCGTGCGATTTAACGCCTTAGACTATTTTTTGTGGCGCTATGTTAAGGCTCATGTTTTGGAATTTTGGAAAGAGTAGACCAAAACTGAACTGAGGAGATGGACCATTTGAGGTCCATGAAACAATAAATTTTGATGAGAGCTGTTATGACTTCCAATATTTTTCTATAAAATATTCTATAAGTTCAGGACAAGTTACAGGCTACAAATCCGGTGACTGGTGAGGTGTTTGAATCACTTTTGGACAATTATAAAACATTCATCCTCAAACGATCATGGGACATACAGTGGCGAGCAGAAATGAGTACATGTTTGTACCATAGACAACTTTTACTTCATAAAACTAAAAGTTAACAAGCTAATTCAAAAATTTTGGTTTTATTTTATAACGTATTTTGTACTTAACAAAACCACCTAAAGTTAAAAATGTAACTCTTAGATTATTCTTCCAATCACATCAGATTCGCTGCCAAAGTTAGACTCAATTAATAGGGACTGATTGGTTCTGTCCCACCTATCTCTTTACGATTGGCCCCAAATTATCCTTCGGATTGAGGTCGAGACTTCCCGCTGGCCATCGTATTATTTTACAATATTGCTCCGCAAGATATTCTTTCACGCTTTTGGACGTGTGTATTAATCACCGTCCTGCTCATAATTACTTCTCCTACAGGATAGGCGTTTTTATCTACCAATACCGGTTGATATGGCTCTACAGTGATCTCAATAGACTTCTTTCATTATTATATTGTCAATTTGTCCAAGACCTACAAGTTAAAGCCAACCGTGCTTCACATTAGGCCTTTGAATTAGTTTTCATCACCAATAATGCTTATCCTCGGATTGAAAACCGTTAAACTTGGATTCTGCGTACCCGATAACACGTTACCAGTCGACTACTGATCAACTTGTTTACCCTGATTTTGCAGTTTTTTTTTCATAATTCAGGTTTTTGTTTTTTAATTTAATCTTTTTTTTAATTTAATGTTTCTTGACATTGGCTATAGCAGCCAATGTCGGGAAGGGCTCTTCACTTCGTTCACCGATTAAAATGTTTTAGGAGAACTAATGAAACACATTTTGGTATTAAAACTTATCAATTCACTTTTCCCGTGGGTCCACACAAATTAGAAGCGGTGTACCAACTCAATTTTGAGGTTTGGACGGATTATCCGTTTTCATTCGCACTTTAAACAACCTAATATTTTCAGCCAAACAATATTGTAAAAACTTATAATGCGAACGGAGTGTACGTTTTTTTTTTACAAAATTCGTTGAATCCGAAGATAAGATTCGTCCACTTTAATTAGTACTTCTCCAATTTTTTAGTTTGTTAATCTCATCCGTAATTTAAAAATTAGATCCAAGGATCGACTGATATTTAGAAATTTTGGTAATAAATTTTCCACCTATTGAGAACCTGAAATAAAAACTCGATTAAAAAAGAAATCTGAAATTTTGTAGGGTAAGTAAAAATCCAATGAAAACTAAACAGGTGCGCTTAGTCGTCGAATAAGCTGCCCAAAATAGCAAAAAATAGATACTGCCCAAAACATGCGCTAATATTGACAGTTTTTGTTAGGGTAAAGATTTATTTGAGATTGAAACCTTTATATACCGAATTCTACCGAAATCTGTTGGAAAATTTGCAAAAATATACAAACATAAACAGACAGACGGACATGGCTAATCGGTAAGATAACCCATTCTTCCCGGGTTGAAAGGGGCGAGTACAAATTTATATATGGGCTGAAACATACCACTCAAATATTTTTCTGTCACAAATTCATAGTGTTTGATGATTAGGCACGTTTTTCAACTGAATTAACTGAAGGAATTTAGGTTAATGTGTTAACATAGACATCCTCGCATGCTCTGTGAATGCATCCAGTTTTAACGGGCATTTGTTTTAGTTTCCCGATATTACGGCATTACTACACTTATTTCAGGAATTAGTTCTGACTTCACAATTCGATTGTACCATGCACTATATTCATGTGCGACATTGTGTGCCTAAAAGATACGACGACCGACGATTAAAATAAGTCCTTATACAAAATGGGATCACATAAGTGAGTTCTCTTTAGACTTTAAAACGGTATCCAGAAGCAATTTTTGATAAATGACTGAAATTTGAACTAACATAATTGTGAACATGTTCCACAAATAAAATAGTATGTCCATCATTAACCCCCAAAATGACTGTATTTAAACAGCTTTATTTTTCTCACAACAAAAAAACAACAACAAACACAAATATGTTCTGACATAATTCTGTGCCACATAAAAACATATGATGTGTGTGCGTGTTTTAGGGATTGAATCTGGAATTAACGCTAATAGAGTGAACAAGCCAAGCAATCCATTTGTCTTTTCATTGCTTCTTGTAGAATTTAATATTTTTTTTAACGGGCGCTTTATTTTATGTTTAGCTGATGAGTGACTCATCATTGTCATCATCGGCATTTCTTTTGAAATTCCTAGTATATTTCATAAAAAAATATTACTCATAAAAAATAGGAATTTCGCTATGCTAAATAGCCGATCCAGAAGCTGTTGTTAATTGACTTAAATACATTTGGGAATTTCTGGTTAACTCCCCCATGCCCTTTTTTGATTTCATATTTCATTGACATTTTGTTCAACATCATTGTTTATTAATGGACTGTTAATAAAAGAGGAGGGGTCGATTTAGTTTGAAATGTCAAAATATTTTAATTTGGGAACATTTTGGATTATTTCCATTTTCATAATTTTTAAAACGCAAAATAGTTATTGCTATCACTAATTATTGAATAAAGCTAAAGTTTGCAAAACATATTTTAAATTAATTTTTTGTTAGTCAATACTATTTAGAAATACCAACAAATATTCCATAAAAAGTTATCAGGTCCTCAAGTAAGAAGCTCTTATTATAATATTATCGCTTCTTAAAAAACTTTTATCCAATCATTTTAAATCCACTGTTATGCAGGTCCTTTAAAAATCCACTGGCATCCAAATAATTTAAAAACACTCTTATCCAAGTCCTATGAAAAATCCAATATTATCCAAGTCCTTCAAAGTACCCACTCTTATACACGCCCTATAAAAAATCAAAGTCCTTAAAAAATCCACGCTTATACAAGTCCTATAAAAATATACGCTCATCCAAATCCTTTAAATAATCCAAGTCCTTAAAATATTCACGCTTTTCCATGACCTTTAAAAATCCACGTTTATCCAAGCCCTTAAAAAAGCCAACCTTCTCAATGTCCTTATTTAAGTCGTTTAAAATCTCCTTTTATTCGATGCCTTTTAAAAATTCACGCTTATCCAAGTCCTTTTGCCAAATACTCCGCCACGTTTATCAAAGTCATCTAAAAATCCACACCTTTAGCTCCACATGTCTTTATACCCTTCACCACTCTGTGATACAGGGTATTATGTTTTTGTGCATATGTTTGTAACAGGCAAAAATAATCGAGATAGATCCATGGTTCCTTTTGAGAATATGCTTAGAATCACTTTCTGAATCGATTTAAGCATGTCCTTCTGTGCGTCCACGTATTTTTGTGAACAAAGTACAGGTCCCCTTTTCTGATCCGATTTGGATGAAATTTAATACAGCTAATTTATTTGGTCCAAATACGAATATTGTAATTGGAGAAAATCGGTTCAGATTTAGAAATAACTCCCATATATAGTTTCGTCCGATTTTAGGTAAATGGTTGTTGTTGTTGTAGCAGCTAGTACTGCTGTGTATTTCCAATTTATCTTAATCTGGTTCTGTCTCTAACTCCAAATTCAGAAAGGCTGCGACCTGTACAGGTTGAGTCCAGAGAGAAGATGGGGTTAGGAGAGTGGGCTTGGCTGGGCAATTAAACAGATGTAGCGTATCATGTGGTCCGTTACCACATGCCGGGCAGACATTGTCGACCTCCCCATCAATCCGTGCCCAATACGAATTGAGGCGGCTACACCATTCCAGATCTCAGCTGTGCCAAGACCACTCTAGTTTGTCGAGGTAGCTGCTGCTCTTCTGCGGCTATCTCAGGCGGATGGTCATCGAGGATGGTATTCACACGATATTCTTGAACTGCTTCCTCAACTGCGTCCGTGTGAATACTGTTCAATCCTGCTTGATAGGCCTGTTGATCTAGAGGCTCCCTTTTGTATCTCTGGACCTCTATCTCCAGATCATGGAGATCCTTCCTGACATGCCTGGGTGGTGGGTGCCTATCCATTAGGTAGCGGTTCGGATGGCTGCTCCTATAACACCCAAGCAAGTATTGCATCGACAACATCTTGTTGTGTTGACGCACAGGAAGGATCTTCGGCTCCTCATGCAAGTGGTCTATTGGAGTCATGAGGAGACACCCTGTTGCAGTCCTCAGGGCGGCATTTTGGCAGGATTGAAGATTTTTCCACTGCGTTGCACTAACGTTAGCGGACCACACTGGCGCCGCATAGTTTACCACAGACCGGTCGGAATTGTGGACCCCTCGACCTGCACATTCTAAGATAGCCTCATTTCCGCTGTCCATGTGGTAAACAGTGTGGCCGTTGATTTAGTGGCGGATATTTTCATATTCCTCGACCGGAAAAAATCTGCGATATCTACGAGATAGTGGTTCAGCCTCTCGCAAATGTCATCAATTTTTGGTCCTGACGCCATAATCGTGCAATCATCCGCATATGTCACGATCTTTATGCCGTCCGGTGGGCGTGGAATTCCAGAGAGGTAGAGGTTAAACAGTTCCGGAGATATCACCCCTCCTTGGGGAACTCCCTGTTTAACTCTACGGGCCTTCGATTTCCTGTCTCTGAATTCCACGTACGACTGGCGTCCACACATATAGTTCACGATCCAACGTTTCAAACTTGGCCGGAGGGTTGTTCTCTCGATGTCCTCGAACAGTTTGGCGTGACTGACGGTATCAAACGCCTTTGATAGGTCTAGCGCCACCATGACTGTCCTGTTACACGGCCTGTTCTGGTTAAGTCCTTCTGCTATGTGTGTGGAAATGGCGTGCAAAGCTGTTGTTGTGCTATGCTGTTTCCGGAATCCATGCTGATGATCAGCAACCGAGTAGCATTCACGAATGCTGGGGAGTAGTAAAGCCTCAAGTGTCTTGGCTACTGGCGACAAAAGTGAGATTGGCCTGTATGACTCACCTTTGCTGGCATCCTTGCCCGGCTTCAGTAGCGGGACCACCCTGCCCATTTTCCAGGCGTCGGGAACTACTAGGGTGGATAACGACAAGTTGAGGGCTTTGGTGAGATAATCTACTCCTGGCTCATCAAGCTGCTTCAACATCACCATTGAGATTCCATCTGGACCAAGCGCTTTGGATGATTTCGCGTTCCTGATGACATTTGCAACATCCTCCAACGTAAATTGTGGTGGTTCCTCCTCCACCTGAAGAGAGCGTATACGGCGCAACACTCTTCTCTTCGCCCGGTCACTCTCGGGGTGCTCTATAAACTGCCGGTTGAAATAACACGCGCACCTCTTCGGATCTGTCACCTCAACGCCGTTAAACGAGACAGAAGTCCGATCCTCCTTCTTTCCAGGGTTCGAGAGCGACTTAACCGTTGCCCACAATTTACTCACTCCGGTACTGATGTTGCAACACTTCAGATGCTCTAGCCACTTTTTCCGCTTATGCTCGCCGACTAACCTGTTCACTTCCAAAGTCAGTTCCCTGACTCTGGGGTTAGTAGGGTTAGAACGGCGAAGCTCATCACGCTCATTCGCTAGTCCCGCTGCCTCTGCTGGGAAGTTCGGTCTTAGTTCGGGTATACGACCCGCAGGTATATAGCGAGCGGCTGCAGCAGTGATGATGTCCCGGAAATTCCTTTCTGCTACCCGAGCGTCAGAAGGGATGGGCAGTTCTCTGAAGCGACGATTGGTGAAATTTCTGAACTCTTGCCAATTGGCTTTCCCATGATTAAGGAAAGTACGGCGTTCAGAAGTTATGAAATCGGGTGGTCTGTTGATGGATATGATGATAGGGAGGTGGTCTGACCCCAATGATATGACGGGTTGCCAAGCCACGTCATTCGTCAGACCCGGAGACACGATGGATATGTCCGGTGAGCTTTGGCAGTCTCCCCTCATCCTGGTGGGTATGTCCTCGTTCACCGTGCAAAACGTTGAGCTATCAATTTGCTCGGCCAGCGCCATGCCCCTCTGGTCATTACCTAGGACGGAATGCCATAACTCATGATGTGCATTGAAATCCCCTAGCACCAGACGGTTATTGCCTTCCAAAAGAGGACTAATGTCGGGCAAATAACGCGGGGCACAGCTATTTAACGGCGGAATGTAAACGTTAAGCACCTCTACCTCGGCGGTACCACATTTGACCGCTACCCCCATACATTCCATGTATGGGTCACTAGAGTCTAGCTCAAGCGAGATAGGTCTGTACTGGACAGAATGGTGCAATAGGAATGCTAATCCTCCACCTCCACCTCTTGTACGATCCTTTCTAATAACGTTGTATCCATCACAACTCTGAAGACTACAGGTGTTGTTCAGCTTCGTTTCTTGGATCGCAGCGACCATAATACTTCTCCGACTCATAAAATCCACTATCTCGTTGATTTTACCTCGAAGTCCATCGCAGTTGAATTGAAGAAAGGATACATTGTCAGGAGTTGCGACAGCAATGTGCGGTGTTAGCGGCTGCGGCGCAGGTTGCTGCTGCGGAGATTGCGGGGGAGTCACGTAATCCGAAGACGACGACGATGATGACGTGGACCACGGTGACGACGACGACTCGCTGGGGACTACATTGGCGCAGCAAGAAGCAACGTAGTCCCTTTCGCTATACTCCTGTATCCGGCTAAGGCCGGAACAACTCCTGAAATGTACCCATTCTCTGCATCCGTTGCATCTCACCGAGATAGATCTGTGGTGGATGCTGTTGTGACAAACTGAGCAGAACCATGGTCCGGGGTTTGTCTCAATCCCGGCACGGACCAAAAGAATCCGGAGCAAGCATTCCGGGTAATGATGCTCCCATGTTGAAAAAATACACGTAGTATTTGCTGGGTTGACAGCCCTTGGTCGGAAGTTGATTCCTCCGAGTCAATCCGGTGCATAGAACCGGCCGTCGTGGGATTGAGGTAAATGGTGCACCAAACTCCCAATATTGGTCCGATTGAGACAAAATTTTGCACAGAGTTCTGAATTAGGTCAAAATGTATTGGGAAGTTTTGTTGGAATCAGTTTAGATTTAGATATAGCTCCTATATACGGTTGCTCAAATACGTCCATGTATATGTAGATCTTATACATATCTTGCTCGATAATTGACATACAATTTTTTCATTAATTTAAGATTGGTTTTTGTAGTTGTTGTATCAATATATCTATAACTTCACGCAGTTATTTTCGCCCGATTCCATTTCAATGGTTCTCCAAAGATGCTATGTCTATTCTATCTAAAGCATATTGTACATATGATCATGTACAATATGCAAAGTGATGAAGGGTATCATAAAGTCGGTCCCGTCCGTCTTTTTTACTTTCCTTACTGGTTTAAATATTCCTTAATAAACCACGCCTTTTAGGTCCACATGACCTTTAATAAATCCGCGACTTTTAATTCCACTTGTCCTTAAAAATAATCCTTAAAACCGCGCCATGTCGACCTACATGTCCTTTAAAAATCCACGCCTTTTAGGTCCTCATATCCTTAAAAAACTCTAAAAAATCCACTACTTTAGCTCCTCCACATGTCCTTTAATAATATTCCCTTAAAAATTTACGCCTTTTAGGTCTGAATTTTCTCCACGCCTAAAAATATTCCCTTAAAAATTCACGCCTTTCAGCTCCACATGTCCTTTAAAAATATTCCCTTAAAAATTCATGCCTTTCAGCTCCACGTGTCCTTTAAAAATATTCCCTTAAAAAATCCACGCCTTTTAGCTCCACATGTCCTTTAACAATATTTCTTTAAAGAGTCCACGCCTTGTAGGTCCACATGTCCTTTAAAAATATTCCTTTGAATTAAAAAAAAAAACCTTTAAAAAAATTCTACTTGCCGGTTTTTGACATTTGCCCAACATTTTCATTCAAAATATTTTTTTTACAAAAAAATAATTTTTCTTTCTGAAAGTTTCAATTTTTTTTCAACATTCAAATTTTCTTCTTTCAGGACACAACAGCTAAGCTGTTCCTGGAATTATAAATCGTATTTTTTAAAATGGCTGCCACAAGCGCTGGTCTTCAATCACAGCAGCAACAACAGCAGTCGTCTACAGATGTAGTGCAACACAAAACGAATACAACGTTGCCAAATGGCGGTGGTGCTGGCCTAACTAGAAATGTACAAATCCAGTCACAGCCACAAATACACAATTTGCAACAGCAACAACATCTGATGCAACAATATGCCATGAAACAGCAGCAACAACATGCCAACTTTCTGCAACAGCAAAGTCAGCAGCAACAGCCCAATCAAACGTTTGGTATGCAACCAACAACACTGTTGCAGCAGCCGCAACAGCAGCAAAACTATCAAATTGCACAACCGCAACAACAACAACAAATGTTGCACAATCAATTTGCCAGCAACATGATGCCTTGTCAAAATTTTATGACACCACCGCCACAGTTGCATAGCCAACCAAATCGATTTATCACGACTAGTAGCAGCAACAGCAGTGGTAGCAGCAACAACTCCTCTTCGTCAGCGGTCAGCAACACCATTAGTGTTAGCAACACAATTACATGGAGTCAACAATATCAGCAGCTGCAAAATACGCGAAAGCAACCGACAATTGTTGTTAATCATAAAACCCAACAACCACAGTTGCAATTGCAACAACAAAGTTTACCAAAAATTGTTGCACCAACCAAAACAATGTTGCCCTCAACGACTCTGACTACAACTTCCAATTTCAGTAATGTGCAATTAAATTCGGTTGCTGCCAGTGATAATAATACCAGGCAACTTCCTAATTCCGCTTCTGCCGACACGCTGAGCAAAACTAATGACCACAGCAACAATAATAATAACAACAAGAATGTAGCTGATTTGCCAAATAAAACTTCAAAAGATTCGTCGTTCAGCTATGAATTAACAAAATCCACCAAGGATAGCAGTCATCAATTGGATGTAAAACCAAATCTGGCACCTGGTTGGCAAAGGCAGTCCAACAACAACAATGAAATTGTTTATATAAGGTAAGTGAAAAAAGATTTTTGTCATTTTTTAAAGGAATTTTTTCAAGGCCTATTCAAGGCGTGGATTTTTTTAAAGGAATATTTTTTCAAGGTGTGCATTTTTTTAAAGGAATATTTTTTCAAGGCATATTCAAGGCGTGGATTTTATTTAAGGAATATTTTTTCAAGGCCTATTCAAGGCGTGGATTTTATTTAAGGAATATTTTTTCAAGGCCTATACAAGGCGTGGATTTTTTAAAGGAATATTTTTTCAAGGCCTATACAAGGCGTGGATTTTTTAAAGGAATATTTTTTCAAGGCCTATACAAGGCGTGGATTTTTTAAAGAATATTTTTTCAAGGCCTATACAAGGCGTGGATTTTTTAAAGAATATTTTTTCAAGGCCTATCCATAGCGTGGATTTTTAAAGAATACTTTTTCAAGGCCTATTCAAGGCGTGGATTTTTTAAAGAATATTTTTTCAAGGCCTATCCAAGGCGTGGATTTTTTAAAGGAATATTTTTTCAAGGCCTATTCAAGGCGTGGATTTTTTAAAGGAATATTTTTCAAAGCGTGTATTTTTTTAAAGGAATATATTTCAACGCGTGGATTTTTTAAAGGAATATTTTTCAACGCGTGGATTTTTTTAAAGGAATATTTTTCAACGCGTGGATTTTTTTAAAGGAATATTTTTCAACGCGTGGATTTTTTTAAAGGAATATTTTTCAACGCGTGGATTTTTTACAGGAATATTTTTCAACGCGTGGATTTTTTTAAAGGAATATTTTTCAACGCGTGGATTTTTTTCAAGGCGTGGATTTTTTTAAAGGAATATTTTTTCAAGGCCTATTCAAGGCGTGGATTTTTTAAAGGAATATTTTTTCAAGGCCTATTCAAGGCGTGGATTTTTTAAAGGAATATTTTTTCAAGGCCTATACAAGGCGTGGATTTTTTAAAGGAATATTTTTCAAAGCGTGTATTTTTTTAAAGGAATATATTTCAACGCGTGGATTTTTTAAAGGAATATTTTTCAACGCGTGGATTTTTTTAAAGGAATATTTTTCAACGCGTGGATTTTTTTAAAGGAATATTTTTTAACGCGTGGATTTTTTTAAAGGAATATTTTTCAACGCGTGGATTTTTTAAAGGAATATTTTTCAACGCGTGGATTTTTTTAAAGGAATATTTTTCAACGCGTGGATTTTTTTCAAGGCGTGGATTTTTTTAAAGGAATATTTTTTCAAGGCCTATTCAAGGCGTGGATTTTTTAAAGGAGTATTTTTCAACTCGTGGATTTTTTTAAAGGAATATTTTTCAACGCGTGGATTTTTTTAAAGGAATATTTTTTCAAGGCCTATACAAGGCGTGGATTTTTTAAAGGAATATTTTTCAACTCGTGGATTTTTTTAAAGGAATATTTTTCAACGCGTGGATTTTTTAAAGGAATATTTTTTCAAGGCCTATACAAGGCGTGGATTTTTTAAAGGAATATTTTTTCAAGGCCTATACAAGGCGTGGATTTTTTAAAGGAATATTTTTTCAAGGCCTATTCAAGGCGTGGATTTTTTAAAGGAATATTTTTTTAAGGCCTTATCAAGGCGTGGATTTTTTTAAAGGAATATTATTTTTCAAGTACTTATCAAGGCGTGGGTTTTTTAAAGGAATATTTTTTCAAGGCCTATTTAAGGCGTGGGTTTTTAAAAAGGAATATTTTCTCAAGGCCTATTTAAGGCGTGGATTTTTTAAAGGAATATTTTTTCAAGGTCTATTCAAGGCGTGGATTTTTTAAAGGAATATTTTTTCAAGGCCTATTCAAGGCGTGGATTTTTTAAAGGAAAACTAAATATATTATTTAATACGTTTTGATTGACATTTTATTTTTGTTCATAATAACAACAATTGTTCACATTTATCTACGGGATTCATTGGTGTCCCCTTGGCACACTGAAATGCTTGAGCAAATTGTTCCAAATTCGTTAGGGGTACAAAGGCACGAAATTCATCGGGTGAATGCTCATCACTGGCAGCTACCACCGATGTGTTAACTTCAAATATATCCGAACACCACATTTGAGAGTAATGAATAAAAAACAACTGTTTGGCATCATAATTTAAATCCGCGAATACTTCTCCTTGCAATTCCGCTTTGGATTGTGATGAGTTGGTATACCATTCATTATAGATTTCATAGGCAATTAAAACTCCCGCATTGTCAGCCGAATTTTCACTTTGCATTGAATCCTGAGGCAAATTGTGACCAGCAAATGAATAATTGTGATATTGATCGTATAGACAATCCTGGCGCTTTTCTAATTCCTCTTCATTTTCCCATTCACCTGTCAGCTTGCCCGTATGATCGAAATAACGTCCGACAGCCGTAAAGGCATGCATTAGTTCATGACATAGGAGAAATCCGAGATGGGCATAATTTAAATTGTTCGGATTTTCATCGGCCCAAAAGAATGGATTTTGTAAAACGGATACCGGAATTATGACCGTATTCGATTTGGCCACATAGGTGGGTGAGAACATGTCCAGACCCATTTCAATATAGTTCGGTTTTTCGTACAGAGATTTTTGCTTTTTAATGGCTTCCAGGGAAATCAGGGTTTTTAGATTTTCCACAAAATCATCGGGTGAAATTTCCACATTCTCATATTCTCCACTGCAATTGTTGTACTCCTGATAGTTGGGCATCACCATTGTTAAGGTATCTAATTTTCGCAATGCAAATTTTTGCGACTCTGCATCAAACCAGGACATTTTATTTGAATTCAAAGCCTTTCGTATGGCGGCCTTTACGCGATTCCAAAATTCGAATATGGCCACTTCATAATTCTGCAAATTATAATGGCGATAATAGAATTGACTCACAAGCTTGGGTAGATACAGTTCAACTTGCGTGATACACCGGCGCTCCAAATCCCTCTGACTGATGGAAGTTTTAAATTTGAACGGCATTAATAGATTATAAAAAATATAATTGGCCACAATTCGTTTTGGTGTCGTCTTCATGATATCGATTAGCTCTGACACATAGTGGGTTATATCGATTTGCAGATTAGGAGGTATGGAGCCATATGAAATATTCATTAGCTGATAGATGTCAAAATCGGGTGCAAATTTCTCCTGCAACTCAGCAATGGAAATGGAATCACTTCCCATTTTGGAATCCTGCTCCTTGGCTTGCCATAATTTCTGTTCGAAGTTCACATATTCTTGGGCAAACTCCTCCGCCTTGGTTTGATTCACATTGAAAAAGTTTTTCAGGTTTTTTACAATGGTTGCACGATAAGAATCGCGGTGTTGAAGATAACCATTTTGAATTTCAAACTCATGAATTTTCAAATATATCATATTTTCCGAGGCATTATGGTGGTTGGGTATGATCCCATAACCCACAATAATGACAAATCCATATTTCTTCGATATTCTGGCAATGGTTGTTTGCCAATCAAATTCATTCTCCTGCCAAGGGTTATTCTCCTCCTCCTCAAGTAAAGGCATTCCACCAAATTCCTGGGCAATTTCCCTTAGCTGGTGCACATATTCACTTTGATTTCGATTTTTCTGATTTAGACAAGAATTGTAGAAATTTTTCAATTTTATTTCATTGGCTGTTGTTGGTAAGTGTTCGGCACCCGCGCCCTCTTCCTTCGAGGACAACAATTTGTCCAATTTTCCATAGAAAAATTTAACACCCTCTGTAAAGGCATCTCTTTGCGGTTCATCCTCACTAGCCGGGTGAAGATATTTCCAATTGCCACAGGCAAATTGATAGAAATTCTCACAAGGATCTGCACTTGCATTCATATAATTGCGGAGTTTTTGAGAACGATTTCCTAGGTCGGCATTTTTAGTTGTTGGCAAGGCTTGCGTTAGGTTTAATATTGAAATTAATATTAATATTGCAATTGGTTTTAACATTATATATTTGATCTAATTTTTTATTGTTTACACTGCACCGCTCGAAGTTAAATTCTAAACTAAATTTTCCAATACAGATTGATTTGCATTCAATGCAAACATCTGTGGAATTCAAATCATATCTCTACATGGGGTTCACAATGTTATCACCATTTGTTTTTTGCTTGCTAAACATTTGTTGCTTCTGCTAGGGATGGAGAATTGGCTCAGTAAATAACCCGGGTTAATTCTGGGTGGATTTTTTTTCAGAATGTTTTTTTAAGGACTGGCTAGGGCGTGGATTTTTTAAAGGTTATTTTTTCGTAGACCCTAATAGGCGAATATTTTTTAAAGAATATTTTTTCAAAGACCATAACAGGCGTGTATTTAAACAAAATTAAGGACCATAACAGACGTGGATTTTTTAAAGGATATTTTTTTCAAGGACCATAACAGGCGTGAATTTTTAAAGACTACTTTTTCAAGAACCATAACAGGTGTGGATTTTTTAAAGGATATTTTTTCAAGGACTTGCTAAGGCGTGGATTTTTTAAAGAATATTTTTTCAAGGACTAGCTAAGGCGTGGATATTTTAAAGGATATTTTTTCAAGGACTACCTAAGGCGTGGATTTTTTAAAGGATATTTTTTCAAGGACTAGCTAAGGCGTGGATTTTTTAAAGGATATTTTTTCAAGGACTAGCTAAGGCGTGGATTTTTTAAAGGATATTTTTTCAAGGACTAGCTAAGGCGTGGATTTTTTAAAGGATATTTTTTCAAGGAATAGCTAAGGCGTGGATTTTTTAAAGGATATTTTTTCAAGGACTAGCTAAGGCGTGGATTTTTTAAAGGATATTTTTTCAAGGACTAGCTAAGGCGTGGATTTTTTAAAGGACATTTTTTCAAAGACTAGTTAAGGCGTGGATTTTTTAAAGGATTTTTTTGCAAAGACTAGCTAAGGCGTGGATTTTTTAAAGGATATTTTTTCAAGGAATAGCTAAGGCGTGGATTTTTTAAAGGATATTTTTTCCAGGACCAACCGAGGCGTGGATTTTTTAAAGGATATTTTTTCAGGACATTTCAGCGCGTGGATTTTTTAAAGGATATTTTTTCAGGACCAAACAAGGCGTGGATTTTTTAAAGGATATTTTTTCAGGACATTTCAGGACGTGGATTTTTTAAAGGATATTTTTTCCAGGACCAACCGAGGCGTGGATTTTTTAAAGGATATTTTTTCAAGGACTAGCTAAGGCGTGGATTTTTTAAAGGATATTTTTCAAGGAATAGCTAAGGCGTGGATTTTTTAAAGGATATTTTTTCAAGGACTAGCTAAGGCGTGGATTTTTTAAAGGACATTTTTTCAAAGACTAGTTAAGGCGTGGATTTTTTAAAGGACATTTTTTCAAAGACTAGCTAAGGCGTGGATTTTTTAAAGGATATTTTTTCAAGGAATAGCTAAGGCGTGGATTTTTTAAAGGATATTTTTTCAAGGACTAGCTAAGGCGTGGATTTTTTAAAGGATATTTTTTCAAGGACTAGCTAAGGCGTGGATTTTTTAAAGGATATTTTTTCAAGGACTAGCTAAGGCGTGGATTTTTTAAAGGATATTTTTTCAAGGACTAGCTAAGGCGTGGATTTTTTAAAGGATATTTTTTCAAGGACTAGCTAAGGCGTGGATTTTTTAAAGGATATTTTTTCAAGGACTAGCTAAGGCGTGGATTTTTTAAAGGATATTTTTTCAAGGACTAGCTAAGGCGTGGATTTTTTAAAGGATATTTTTTCAAGGACTAGCTAAGGCGTGGATTTTTTAAAGGATATTTTTTCAAGGACTAGCTAAGGCGTGGATTTTTTAAAGGATATTTTTTCAAGGACTAGCTAAGGCGTGGATTTTTTAAAGGATATTTTTTCAAGGACTAGCTAAGGCGTGGATTTTTTAAAGGATATTTTTTCAAGGACTAGCTAAGGCGTGGATTTTTTAAAGGATATTTTTTCAAGGACTAGCTAAGGCGTGGATTTTTTAAAGGATATTTTTTCAAGGACTAGCTAAGGCGTGGATTTTTTAAAGGATATTTTTTCAAGGACTAGCTAAGGCGTGGATTTTTTAAAGGATATTTTTTCAAGGACTAGCTAAGGCGTGGATTTTTTAAAGGATATTTTTTCAAGGACTAGCTAAGGCGTGGATTTTTTAAAGGATATTTTTTCAAGGACTAGCTAAGGCGTGGATTTTTTAAAGGATATTTTTTCAAGGACTAGCTAAGGCGTGGATTTTTTAAAGGATATTTTTTCAAGGACTAGCTAAGGCGTGGATTTTTTAAAGGATATTTTTTCAAGGACTAGCTAAGGCGTGGATTTTTTAAAGGATATTTTTTCAAGGACTAGCTAAGGCGTGGATTTTTTAAAGGATATTTTTTCAAGGACTAGCTAAGGCGTGGATTTTTTAAAGGATATTTTTTCAAGGACTAGCTAAGGCGTGGATTTTTTAAAGAATATTTTTTCAAGGACAGCTAAGGCGTGGATTTTTTAAAGGATATTTTTTCAAGGACTAGCTAAGGCGTGGATTTTTTAAAGGATATTTTTTCAAGGACTAGCTAAGGCGTGGATTTTTTAAAGGATATTTTTTCAAGGACTAGCTAAGGCGTGGATTTTTTAAAGGATATTTTTTCAAGGACTAGCTAAGGCGTGGATTTTTTAAAGGATATTTTTTCAAGGACTAGCTAAGGCGTGGATTTTTTAAAGGATATTTTTTCAAGGACTAGCTAAGGCGTGGATTTTTTAAAGGATATTTTTTCAAGGACTAGCTAAGGCGTGGATTTTTTAAAGGATATTTTTTCAAGGACTAGCTAAGGCGTGGATTTTTTTTTAAAGGATATTTTTTCAATGTGTATTCAGAGCGTGGATTTTTTAAAGAATATTTTTCAAGGGTCAGCCAATACGTGGATTTTTTGAAGAATATTTTTTCAAGGGGTATTCAGAGCGTGGATTTTTTGAAGAATATTTTTTCAAGGTGTATTCAGAGCGTGGATTTTTTAAAGAATATTTTTTCAAAGGGGTATTCAGAGTGTGGATTTCTTAAAGAATATTTTTTCAAGGGTCAGCCAAGGCGTGGATTTTTTGAAGAATATTTTTTCGAGGGTCAGCCAAGGCGTGGATATTTAAAAGAATATTTTTTCAATGACTATCAAAGAAGTTTAACTTCAAATATCTCCTCACATCACTTATTGGCTTTTGCTTAAGATTTATGATAACAAATTTGAAAATATTGTTACATTTTAATTCTATAATTAAAAAATAGATAAAAAAGAATAACAATCCCTACTCATAGAGTGAAAATGCCGCAAGCCAAATATGAAAACAATTTCTCATCTCTCAACACGGCTATAAAATGCACGATTTAAATATTTTATTTGTTGGTTTTCACAAGGACGTAGATATTTAGGGTTTTTATAAAGATTTTGTTGTTGGTGTTGAATATAACACCGCACACAAAAAAGGAAAATCTTTGTTGTTTTTCTTTTTCAAGAATATGTTTTTTGGGTTGTTTAACCTTGAAGCGCTTGAACAACAGGATAACAAGATAAAATTAAAGAAAAAGATTAAAATTTTGTTGATGAAACCATAGAACAAAAAATAAAAGAAAAAAATCATTTTAGAACAACGTAAAAGAAACATCGTATCCATGTAGACAGAAGGCCTCCTTGAGAATTAGTTTAGAGCTGTTATTGCCTATTTGCAAGTTGTTTTCGTTGTTGTTGTCTGCGAATAAGAATATAATTTTTATTACAAAATGAATTTTTATCCTGCCGCATGAGCAAAGGATGCTTCTTTTGTTGGTGTTTTTTGCTAGGATTTTAAAAAAGGTTTTATAACCGGTTACTCTGTTTTATGAGTTGTATAATCTTCCCAACCACTACGAAATATTAGTAGGATACACCATAAAGTATTTTTTGAATCAGTTATTTTTTTAAATCAGGATATAGATCCAAAAATTAAAGCTTGGAAAACGATATTTGGTATTGAAAATGGGTTATAGTCCATGGTGTAATTTAGTTCTCATATAACGACACCTCTCCATTGTGTGTATTTCGAAGATTGTAACCGCTGCAAAAAATATCTACATAGATCCTTGTTTTGACATAGCTCCAATGTAAAGGTCCCTACCCCATTTGATGTATTTTGAATGATTTAGTACTACTGTAGTGATAGTAATTTGACTTACGGGTTCTTAGTGGGGGAAAACGGTTTCTTAGAAAAAAATTGCAGTATAGGTCAACATTTTGTTATAAGACCCCATACATAGGTCTTGCACATTTAAAGTATTGTGAAGGTCCAAGGCATATTTTTTACAATCGGAGCGGTTTTAATTTTGTGTCCTTGCATAATTTTTCTGTTTCCATGCCTATGGCTTTGTTCATGTGTATTAAACATACAAGTTGGAAACAAGATTGAATTTGGCACGGCTGATCTAAGAGAATTGGTTGACATTTCGAGTTACCATAAAAATTTTGCAGCGATTTTATGTTAATTGCACCCGAAAACACATAAGTCTGACCAATTGACACGAAAATTAGCTTAGCTTGCTGGATAGAGTTATAAGTTTGCTCTAATTCGGTTAAGATTTAGATTTTACCCCATGTATAATTTCGTTCGATTTCATGTAAATAGTGTACGATTCTTCTGTACACTATTTACATGAAATCGAACGAAATTGCCTGACAAATTGACACAAAAGGTGCATAAATTATTGAATTGACTCTCAACTGTAACAAGTTTATATTGCTCCAAGAACATGATCCATCATTCGGTTTATGTTATATATATGTTTTTACCAAATCCCATTTGCTTCTTGTCTTGACCTTGGTTCGTAAAAATATTGCGATTTTTTTTTTGAAGGATCAAACCTGCTACTTCATAAGATTCACATACTATTTCCAAATTTTCAGAATGTTTACATTTGCAGGTGTTAATAGAAATAGACCGATAAATTCAGTAATCAGACTTAATCTAGGTTTTGTAAAAATATTACGATATGCACCAATAAATCTGTACCATGAATAATAATAAGTTATTGAGACTATTGAGACTCCAAAACATGGTTTTTGAATCATGAAAATCGTTGTATTTTTGTTTAGCAGGAATAAACAGCATGGTCATGCCGGTCAACTTCGATCATTCCTCCGATTTTATCGAAATTTTCGGCGACCGGCCTACCTGTGCGAGGTGCATCTTTAACATCAAAAATTCCTGAACGGAATATACGAAACCAAAATTGCACATAATTGGCTGTTACAGTATCGGACCCATAAACACCATTCATAATTTTAGCCGCTTGCCTTGCATTTTCGCCTTTGTCAAAGAAAAACTGTAAAATGTACCCGAATTTTCTCTTTGTTCACTTCTATTTTTAACACCCTGTAACTCAAAACTGAATGCACCAAACAAAAAACAGCAAACAATTTGTTTTACTGCGAAATTTCACCCTTTTCAACCTCAATTTATTTGCATAATTTTTACCATTTTTTGGTGCGGTGCGCAAAGTTTGGTTGAAATCGGTTACTCTTTTCGGGATTTATAGAGAGCAACAGCCGGCCAGAAGGAAAGACATACGTAATTCGACATCAAATTTTCTGAAACGGATTTGGTCCAAAGAAACATGGGGTCTAAAGCCCATAGTGTGATGAGGTACATAGGGAAGTGTATATACCCTCATTAGCCATAAGGCGGAGGGTATAAAAACTACATGTTTTGATATCTATATCGCAATGCTTCCAGCTGGCACTCTGCATCTGCCTACGTAGCACAATGTCGCAGGTTCATATTAACAGCGGCCAAAAATAGAAGGGGATATCGTAGATTAAATTTGGTACAAGTGCTTATTATTAGCCTAAAGAGCAAGCGACAAAAAATTGGATCGGACCAAGATTTGGTGATATGTAGCATCTTATGAATGTCACTCCAAAGGTACTATACATCTCCAATGCCACGAACGAAAACTTTTCTGTAGTGTGGATAGCTGTAAACACCGTGTCGTCTCTATTTACATAAAAACAACAGTGAATCCTATTTTTTAACAACCCATGCAACCACAATAAACAATTTTATAGTAACCATTAATTTAAATATCCAAAGATTTTAACATGAGAAAAATGTACCCATTTTTCGAAAAGAAAATGTGAAAAAGCAGTTTGTCAACAATTATCAGATTTGAACCCTTGTATAGACAAATCTACTTGACGTATCAATACCGAATTTCATATTTATTCTAATTGGAGTATTTTCTGTCAATTTTCATCAATAAATTTGTCCTCTGAGGAAGTTGGTTTTGACAATTTTTGGCCGCGGTCGTGTCACTGTGCGTAGTTTGGCCCGATCAAACTTATTGACGTTTTTATCTGAATAAAATAAAAGAATAAAAGTAATGAAAACAAATGTATTCCTCCCAAGAAAAAAACACCACCGTCCCTCATTGTTCGGTAGTGTTATGTTTTGGTATACTCCGTTTCTTCCTCACTTAGTGGTTGTTAGTTTTGTAACTGTTCCGTTTATAGTTCCTTTGCTCCATATGTAGGAACTGTATGGAGTTCATTCGCTCTTTATAGTTCCTTTGTTCTGAGATCAGAAAAAAGAACGATATCAAAAAAGGAACGAGATCAGAAAAGGAACTATATTAATTAAAGAGTTGGAACTAGTTCCGATCGTTCCTTTCTCGGAATAGTTCCAATGAACTAGTTCGTTCCGGAACTACCCAACTCTACCGTTGCACTATAAGTCAAATGACCACATTTTCTGTGCAAAATTAATAGCGACAACAAAATAATAGTATTCGTTATGAAATTTGGCCCAACTTATTTTTTTTTGTGTTACTTGAATCGTTTTTGTTGAATTTGGAAGAAATCTCTTCAGATTTGGATATAGCTCCCATATATATTTTCGTCCGATTTTATGTAAATGGTGCACCATAATGCCAATATTAGTCGGATTTAGACAAAATTTTGCACAGAGTATTGAATTAGGTGCAGATTGATTTGTGTCAAGTTTTGTTGAAATCGGTTCAGTTTTAGATAGAGCTCCCATATATAGTTTCGTCCGATTTTATGTAAATAGAGCACCATACTGCCAATATTGGTCCGATTGAGACAAAATTTTACACAGAGTATTGAATTATGTCCAGATTGATGTATGCGAAGTTTTGTTGGAATCGTTTTGATTTAGATATAGCTCACATATATAGTTTCGTCCGATTTTAGGTAAATGGTGCACCAAACTGAAAATGTCTGCCCGATTGGGACAAAATTTTTCACAGTGTACGGAATTTAGCCGAGTTTTACATCTGTGAAGTTTTGTTGAAATCGGTCCAGATTTATATACAGCTCACATACATATAGTTTCGTCCGATTTTATGTAAATGGTGCACCAAACTCCCAATAATGGTCCGATTTAAACGAAATTTTGCACAGCGTATTGAATTCCGTCCAGTTTGACATTTATGAAGTTTTCCTTGAAACCGGTCCATATTGAGATTTTAGGTAAATGGTGCATCAAACTTTCAATATTTATGCGATTGGCATGCAATTTTCTTATAGACTTCAGAATGTCATGTGTATGGTTTTTATTGGCTCAAATATCTGTGTAGATCACATTTGTTTTTTACCCGATTCCATGTTAATGATCATCCAAAGATGGTATGTCTCTTCTATCAACAGGATATTGTTCACATTATAATTTTTTGTTTGTACACAAAGTGGTAAAGGGTATCATATAGTCGGCCCAGTCTGACTTTTGATCTTTCCTTACTGGTTGTCTATATATACGGAGGTTGCCTAGATAAAAGGGGCATTACTCGCAAAACGCAAAAATTCGCAACTTGAAATAAATTTAAATTGACTCATTACTTATCACTTAATTTATGTGCAAAATTTCAAAGAGGTCATATTTGGTCATTTTTTAATAGCTTACTGAAAGTCAATCTATCAAATTACTTTAACTTTTTAAAGTCTTCTTAGACTAAAGGGTTATTTTCAAGTATAGTGTCGCAAACATAAAAATGTTTCGATTTAATATAAATATGCTCACTTGTATCTATATTTTCCATTTTACACTAATTAATTATTGTAAACACAATCGAAATAATACGCACTCAAAGTTGACTAAGCCCCACAGAAATATAAGCATATTTATAGAATAAATTGTATTGAGCGACTTGCACGGCCAGCTATGTAACGATACTTTATATTTAGCATTAATAAATATCACGTGTCTCTATTTTAGAGTGTTCTAAATACAAAAACAACAACAACTCGTGAAGAACAACACTTTGATTTTTTTCAATTTTGCACAGAAAAATCGGTCATTTGACCTACAGTGCGTTGGCTAAAATCGCTGTCTTGGCTTTAATTTTGCTTTCCATTATTTCTTTATTTTAGACACTGTTACTGCATTGTGTTACAAAATTCGCATATGTATTTTCCAAATTATTTCGATAAAAATATCAAATACAATGTAACAAACAAGTGTTGATACGACCACCAATCCTAACCGAATTGTTAACGAAGTAAGAAAACATAAAACCATAAAAAAATTATAACGACAAAGAGTTTCCATAGACTAATTTCTCTCTCTTACAAGAAAGCAGTATTTTGAGTTTTATGAATTGCATTCTTAAAATTTAGAAATCCGGACATATTTCATATAATGTACGAATTATATTTTGCTGTTTAGAAGAAGTTTATAAAAAATCAGCTACTTCCTTTGACAGACAGACGGAAATTGCTACATAAATTCAAAGTGTCTGAAACGCATTTCGGTCAACTGATATTTTAGTGAGACATATTATTGATTCCTGGGGAACATAGGTTATAAATATTTACAAAATTACTAGTTTTAATTATAGTAGAGGTTCATGGTTCGCCATTCCTTACAAAAAGGTACAAAATTCAAAAAGTTTTAAATATTAATTTTTTATTACAAATAATAAAATACATAACATTAAAAACACATTCCTACAAAATAGTGATGGGTTAAATTAATTATGAATCTTCGCTAAAATAATATACCTTAATATATAATACACTTATCATATGGATTCATGGGACTCGCTAAATTACATGAAAATTCTTTAGAAAATTCAACGAAATTCGAAAGGGGACCAATAACACGAAATCTGTCGGGAACATGTTCATCAATTGTTGTTACATAATTACTTAACATCGGATGCGTTGAACTACACCATAGCTGGGCATATGAAATGAAAAATAGCTGCTTTCCAGTGAAATTAAAACGTGGTAACATTTCCATTTCAATATTTAACCGAGAACGATGATACCAATCGGTGTAGGCTTCAAAGGCCAAACGGATGCCACCATTATCGGCAATATTTTCCGACTGCGAAACAATTTCGGATAAATGTCGTCCATTGTGGATGTATGAATGATATTGTTTGCGAAAACATTGGGTACCGCGGATAAAATGCTCCTGAGTATAGAAATCCCACCATTGACGATTATTGCCATTGGCATCGAACATCCGACCCTCCTCATCAAAGGCATGTATGACTTCGTGGGAGATAAAAAACCCCAAGGTGGCAAATTTCAAAGCATTTGGATATGAATCGGACCAAAGGTAATAGGGTTGCAGCATGGCCACGGGTACTTTGATGAGATTTTCGGTTAAAATATAGGCAGGGGAAAATGACATTACCGCTTCATAGTGGGGTCGTGGCTCTTCCCTTAATCTCAGTCTTGTCTGATTGGCTTTCCAAATGAAAATCTCTCTTAGATTTCTCACCAAATCATGTTTATTAATGGTGAGATTTTGAAATTCCAAATCAAAATCGATATCTTTGTGAGAGTTGATTTCCAATTTCATGGAGTCCAATTTCAACTTGGCCATATACCTTGTTAGCGGCCGCATCCAGCTTAACCTCACCGAATCCAAGGCACGTTGAAAGCTGGCCTTAATAGTGTGCCACATTTGTTGAACATCTTCTTCCATGCGGGGGGTTATATATTTCCGATAGACCATATCATCCATAAGACTGCTGAAATACCTTTTCGTTTTCATGAGGCACAAATGATCCAGTTCATCCGTCACTTTGGGTTTGATCAGCATAAAATGTTCCAATAGATTGAAAAATATATAATTTGCCACAATGCGTTTTGGTGTGCTGCGTACGGCGTCTATAATATTCTCGGCATCGAAAGAATTGAGGTCATAGATTTTCGCTGTGGGTATGTATCCCAATAAAATGTTCAACATTTTCTTTACATCGAAGTAAGGAAAATATTTATGTTGCATATCATCCGCTGTGCGGAGGGTTTGTGTAAACAATGTTCGATTTGTACTGGTTCGCCCCACAGCCAAGAGAACTTCAAATTCGAAGATTTCAAGGGCAATTTGTTTGGCAAGATTTTCTTCCACCCCCAGCAAGGTCTTTAGTAATTCGGCAATATTCAGCTTACGCATTCTCCTATAGACTTCATGTTCCGGCCGAGTGTATATCAGCTTCGAACCCAATGGCAATTCTTGCATTGTCAAATGCAAACGATGTATCCGACTATTGGCACTATCTACCTTCACCTCAAAACCCAATATAATGCGTATATCATATTTATGGGCAATTTCCGCAATTGTCTCCAACCAATCGAATTCGTATTCCAGCCACATTTCTTCGCCGCCCAATGCTGGCATTCTACCAAATTCTTGAATAATGTCAATCAACTTGTCGCGATAGGTATAGCGCAGTATGGCCACATTCATACACGATTCATAGAAGTTTTTAACTTTCATTTCAGCCAAGGTGTCCGCATCGGAATCATCTTTCAGCACTGCAGATATTTTACGACTCAAGGCATTTGAAATACTCTCGAAGGGATTATTTACATAGGGATAGTAATTCGGTGGATTCAAACGCTGATAATTGCCACAGGCAAATTTATGAAAATCATCACAGGGATCCACCGATTCATCCATATAATTACGCATTTCAGCCGATTTTGCATAGCGTAGCAATTGTTGTTTATATTGCGGATTTATTTCTTCAAAATAATCGAATTTTGTGGCACGAACTAGAATACAATTTGCCAGCACCAGTATTACAAATATACATTTTTGTAACATTATTTTGCGTTTTTTGTCTAAACCGTTTTCATTCACCGTAATTTCAATACTAAATTCGGCAAGAGTTTAATTCTCAAATTATCTTCACACATGTTCGGACAGACAGACATTCCATTCCGCAAGAAAGGTTATCAATTGGAATTTGTTTGGGGGAGCTGTACTCATTTCTTTTCTTTTTTCTGGGCAGATTTCTGCTCCGAAGAGAAGAGCAATAGAAGATCTCTTAATTATTGAGAAGTTTTGTTTTTGTTTTGTATAAATTATGCCAAGGTTATGCGTAAACTGAAGCAATGTCAAATACCAGGCATACGCTCATGTGTTTAATATTTATTTTGCGTATTAACCCATTAATGACTCTGGCTATTGCGTTGAAATAATAGAAAGTATACAGTGTCGGAAAGAAGCGGATCATATCGGATGCTCCATTAGATTCAAATGTATTTTTTCAAATGTTAAAAATGTTCAGACTTGATCTAGTTCTGGTGAAAATATTGCGATGTGTCAAATATGGATTAAATTGGATATTCCGTTCGCTTCATATGATATTTAAAGTTTTCTAAATACAGAACATTTGTAGTGGAGGTAATGGACAGACAGGTGCACATTGACTCCAAATTGTCTGAAACGAAGTAGACCCAAATAAACGATATTTCGATGAGGCAAATTTTTATCGGAGCAATGTGTACATTCCTTCATTAGTCACAAGGCTAAGGGTATAACAAATTTAAACCATTTTTAACAATAACGTCCTCAGTAGCATTCGACGTACGATCATTTGTTGTGTTGCTTACATTATCTTGAAACCTCTATTGGTAAAAAAAATTGAAATTATCACGACAAGTGTGCATCGATTAAGTTAAACCTTTCTATAGCTATTAAGCACCATCCTTTAGAACGGGTTAATGCTGGTTCAATGAATTCAATCGCTCATACACAACGCTCGTGTGAATATCGTTCAAAAACTCCAGAACATTGATGCCATTAATGAATTTATAAAATTCCTTGCACATTTCTTCCATCTGCATTCATTGCATGAACATCTGGCCGGAAAGGAGCACCTCGAAGCTAATGGTCGCCTTGTTTCTTCGGCAAAACTTGCCGACTACTTCATATGAAAAATGCAGGAGGCCTAGTCTAAGTCACCACAATTTCTTTGCGAGAAATTCGAAAAACGAAATTTATATTAAATTCATTGCGAAATTACATCTGCGAAGTAATTTGAAACGTGTCAAGGTTTTCGACATTTGTCATCTCACCAGAATGTCCTTCTTCAGAACAGATTTTTCAAATAGTGAGGTACTTTTCTTCCATACAACCTAGATTAGTCTCTTTCCAACCATAAATCTCTTTTTGTGCAAGATGTTGAGGCGATTTTGAACATTTGTGATGTCATAGGAACCAGTGTTCAAATCCCAGCCCGAGCTCAATCTGAATTATTTGTAGTTTATTCATCGTTAGGCCGAAAGTTCATTCATGTAATGTTTTTAGTTAGTTCTCTTCCGAGATGAGCTATACGATCGTCGATTTTCGTAACCAAAAGATGCTGTTTGAGCGATCTGAAGCTCCTTTGACCAGAAATATATGTAGTAGAACCAGAAATATATGTAGTAGACATTCATTGAAACCCAAAACTGATTTTAGTATATGATCTGAGAACTGAATAAACAACCGTGCCAGATATCGTTCCGATCGTCCCTTTTCTTTTTTTTGATATATGTAGTAGAACTCTTGCTGAAGAGTTTCTTCGAACTTGTCTGAGTCTGAATGACACAAAATATGAAAGTTAAGACATTGTCGAATTGTTGTTGTTTACTAAAAATATATGAAAAACGTGTTTGATTATAAATATTCCATTGCTTGGCGAGAAATATATTGTAGACCTCGTTAATAAAGAAAGAAAATCATGTTTACAGAACTGACAAAAAGAGGCAGAAAATCGAAAGAGCAAGATGAAGTTCCGATCGTTCCTTTTGCTGAATAGTTGCATTGAAATAGTTCGTTTCGGAAAGTCAAAACCTACAAAAGTCAAGACGAAATTGTCGAATTGTTATATGTTACTATGTTCGGATTTAAATTACTCAAGTGCAATTGCCTCACTTTTGTATTTTGTAGGTGCGAGAGTTGAGCGGAATGGCAATCCCTTATCACTCTCGCTCATAAACTTAGAATTGCGGCAAGTAAATTTGCTTAATGTAATTTTGGTATATGTTTAAAATACAACGATAAGTATGATTTGGAAATCAACGATGGGAGCAAAAGGAACTAGATAAAGTTTCGATCGTTCCTTTTGCTGAATAGTTCATATGAACTAGTTCGTTTCGGAATGTCAAAACATACGAAAGTGTAGACAAAAGTGTGAATCGTTGAACTGAAAATGAACGATTGGAGCAAAAGAAACTGTACAGACGAAAGAGCCAGACATAGTTGCGATCGTTCCTTTTGCTGAATAGTTTCATTGAACTAGTTCGTTTTGGAACGTCACATCATACGAAAATTAACACAAAATTGTGGATACCCACATAAATTTCATCTACTTACAGAACACGGCGTAAAGGAGAAATTGTTTGTTATAACTTCGAAAATTAACACAAAATTGTGGATACCCACATAAATTTCATCTACTTACAGAACACGGCGTAAAGGAGAAATTGTTTGTTATAAATTCGGAATTTCTTTATATAGTTCATAAATATTTATTACTTATAGAGTTGACCAAACTCGTTCCTGAAACGGTTCGATCTCTTTTAACTAGCTCCGTAAAATGAACTAGGCCACTCGTTTAGTTACCTAGTTCCTTTTAGTTTAATCGTTCATTTATATACCTCAGCTCATTGGGATGATCTAGATGAACGATTTAAAAACGGAATTAGGTGAACGAAAACGAGAAAAGGAAAGACTGCAGCAAAAGAAACTTGATGTGCATAATAGCCAGACATAGTGCCGATCGTTCCTGACTATCTTTGCGTAGAATATTTCTTTTAAACACGTTTGTTCCGGAACAACCCTAGAGTTCGGTAATATCGTTCCTGAGAGGGATTCACTCTTTTTTGTTCCGCTGCGCAAAAGGAACTAGTCCATTCAAATCATATCGTTCCTGAAGCGGTTTGAACTTTTCCGGTGCGGGGATTAGTGTTGAACTAGTTCGATTCTGAACAACCCAACTTGAGTTATCGTTATACCGCTCCCAACAAGAACTAGGTCATTCAAATGATTCTGAAGTTCTCTTTAGTCATATCATTGATTGGTATACTTCAGTTGATTCGGTCTAAGAGATATAAATGAACGATTGAACTAAAATAAGATAGTTCAGTGAGAATTAAATTTTTTTAGCATAATTGTAATCAAAACCTGTATTGGTTTTGACTCGTTGTGTGTGGAAAATGGGTACGACTAGTGCAAATGGAACTAGATGAACGATAGAGTCGGACTTAGTACCTATCGTTCCTTTTGCGGAATAGTTCTTTTGAACTAGTTCGTTCTGCAACGACCCAACTCAAATGTTTTCTGATATCGTACTACATATTCCAATTAGAAGGATTGAATTTCATAAATATAAATATTCCGGGTTAGATTTTCTCTCCACTGTTTCCATGTCATTTTTTTCCATTTTTTCCACAAAATTCGATTTAGATTTAAATTTATATTTGTTTCTTTTAAGTGTCATATATAATAAAAATGTATATTTAGGGATTATAATTAATAATTATCTCCTGCCTTTTTAATAACAATTTCCAATGAAAAACAAAAAATTCCACATAATTCGAATATTTTTATTTAAAACCTAAAAAGCCGGTCAACGAACGTTGAAGGGGAACAATTCATGTAAAAGTCATTTGCAACATTCTTTTGTGGTTTTTATTTTTTTGAGAACATGGAACTAGGTTTTGAAGTTGAACAGCACAGCAGCAACAACATGTAAGATAATAACCTAAGGGCAACATTATGCAAACAAACGCGTTCGAACACACACGGATACTTATTATAAATATTTGCTGCAACGACGACGAGTAAGCAGCTAAAGGGACAGACACAGCAACTGCAACAAACATCGAAGCGAATAAACCATATTAACAGCAACAACATATGAATGCATCCCATTCAGTTAAAACAGAACTGACAGACATCTGTCAACTGGGCACGACATAAATGCAAATATTTGTTCATGTCTTTTGATAACCACTAAAGATATGTAGAACGATGAGGGAGGAGGAACATACCGTGTTTATGTCCACATGTAACATTTGGCATAGACTAGAGGGGCGACATGAATTCTGTGCATTGAATTTCTGTGAATTGTTGTACACTGAAATTAAAATTATTTGGAAATTTATAACCCACATCAGCGGTGGTGTTAACCTGAAATTTCTATGATAGAATGTATTTAGAAATTATTTTATGTATGGAGAAGAGTACAAAAATTATAAAATCGTTTTTGCATATTGTTACTTGTTACTTAAAATTCTGTAATTAATTGGTTGGATGATGTGATGTAACCTGACAATTCGATAAAAAAGGAAATAGTTCAGGGAAACTATTTCGCAAAGGGAACGATCGGTACTAGTTCCGTTTCCTCCGTACAACTAGTTCAATTCGCTGCAATAGCCACAACCACCACCAAAGTTAAATGAATTATTAAAATTAGTTGTAAAGCACATAGTCCAGTATGCCTGATGATCCTATTGGGTTCTGTTATGATAGCTACCCCTTTCCAATCAAATTTAAATTGTTACTGGTTTTTGTTTTTCCGTTAGCTATGATTTTTACAGAAGCCTCATTTATGACCTTTGTTTTAAATTTATAATAGCAACCATAAATAAGTGGAATCATAAATATCGTACATGTGTACGGTATATAGCCCGTTCATATGTACCTAATAGTAAAATACGTGGCATAAATGGGCGTTATTAATCGATTTGTGCCACTCAAAAGTGAATTGAGTTAATTAGAACAGGTCATTCAAAAAGATCATTTCCAACCTGGAAAAAAATAAGAAGAGGCAACGTGGCAATTGTTGAGTGAACGGAGTCAGATGTCCTGACGATACACGTCATTGCACTCTTCAACTCTTTTTTCCGTGCTCTACCAAGAGAAGGACAGAGAGAATCTAAAACTGCAGCGATATTGCGAAAGCTTTTCGCAGAGGGCATTGAAATCCTAACCCCATTTCAGTAGGCAATCCACAAGGCTGTCTACAAGGAAGCTACTCGGTTGACGGAATAGTTGGAAGGCACGTTTTATTTGAAGTAGTGGAGCATCCCCTTTAATGGCTATCACCTTCAGAGGTTCACGTGGCTCTCAAAAATTAACGTAGAGAAATTAAATTGGCAGAGGGTCTCCAGTAGTTGTTAGATGAGTTCAACTTTTGAGGATCATTTGTCATCTAGACAGCATCTGCAGCGAATGTTGGAAGGGATGCCAGCACCTTCTGCTGGGTCGTATTCTTTCCGTCGACATGTCATGCAATGACTGTAAATATTAGTTCTAATGGTAGTAGCTTTGACTTTTAAGCTGGGCAGACACTATATTCTGTGGGCGACCAGTCTCGAACTGTCTGAAGTTTTACTGGTGATAGTTTCGGCTATGAACTTGATCTAAGGTTTAGGTAGGACGGGTGTCAGGGCCACTAGGTCTGCAGATATAGCCTGACATCCAGTTGGTGTTGACAATTCGGGAAGCTGGAGGTGGGTTATACCTAAATCGAGTGTGGAGTTTCGGCTCCATTTGGAGTTGCATTATAACCGGTTGCCTGGCACATAGAAAGACAGGAGTTTTAGATGGGCTCCGCCCGCTCCACATCCAAGGAAGCGATCTCGTTCGAATATGTGTGATCGATTGGTATCTGCATTTTTATATGGGGGCGTTGGTTGACGATTTGTATTAACTGGGGTTTACAGTACCGTGGGGTAAGACCGCAAGGTTGATAATCACAGTATTTCTGTCATAGATGATTGGTAACCACGCACTCTAAGTATCTCAGTCATGGATGATATGCTCTTCAGGATGAGGAATAAATGGCAGTTGAAAGTAGCCTTCAGTAATCGTAAAATTGCAGTAAGGAAAGCAGGTGTTTGGAGAGATGAAGTAAAGTTTCTCTTCCACCTCATTCACGTTTCTCGCAATTTCCCTAGTAGAGGCCAACCCGATCTCAAATGCCTGTACACTAGAACTCGCGTCCATTCTAGTTCCACATGTTTTTTTTTCTGATACGTTTTAGAGAACGTTTCCAAAATCTGCAAAATACGGAAAATTTAAAGGTACTGTTTATAAGCGTATACAAACTGGTAATTTATTGGAAGCTGAATAATAGACCATTCTATTTTTGACTATTAACCAATTCCACTGTGGCTACTTCCCGACAGTCTTTATTCCCCACTTCCGCGCCTGCAATCCATAAATTTTGTTGACAAATCTTTGTCGATCCCGGCGTCCTAGCACGATGAGCATTAAAATAGTCCTGCGACATCTACACGGTTTCTGACCTTGGTCTTAGGAAATCAGGAAATTCCATCACCACCGCCACAACATCGGCGATTTTGCAACGGCCTGGAAGTATCGATTCTAAAATCCGCGCAGATAGTAGTCTGATGTAGACTTCGCTACATCTATGCAAAACTTTCAAAATACGCAAAATCCAATCTCTTAGTAAAGACCTGAATCCGATCATTTTTAAGGAGAACCACGCAAATATTTGATCCGTTTAATACCGAATATTGTGAGGTATTTGGGACACACCTACTGGTAAACCAATGTTGAATATTTGGGAGGTTTACATCCAAATAGTTCAAAGGTACTATTCCGCAAAAGGAATGCTCGGTACTAGTTCCGGTTCCTTTCTTCATCTTGTTCCTATGATCCTGTCGTTCCTTTTTTCTTTAATTCTTTTAGTTCCTTTTGATCCAATCGATCATCTAGATCGCCTAGGTCCTTGACCGTATTAACTGAAGTATACCAATGAACGATTGAACTAAAAGGAGCTATGGAACTAAGTGAATTGTGAACCGAAAGAGATATAATCGCTTCAGGAATGAGATTGTCCAACTCTAAACGAATCTGAAGCCAAAATGTTTAACAAAAATAAAGATTGTTGGCAAACAAAATCGTGGGTTTTTAACCGAAATATTCGACCGGCCACTGCGCCAGCATCGCCTATTCTGGCCAGGTTGAGAATTTCTGAGAATATATTTAATTTTTTTACTCATTACTTCAATTTCAACCATACAATTTATAATTAATTGTTTAAAATGACAATACACAAGGTATACATATAATTGCGGATATTGAAAATGAACACCATAATGTCAGTTTTGTTATTCATTGACATAAGTCATCATTATGCTTGGAACAAATGGTCCCCCGATAATACCTTCATTAATTCTCTACAGAATATTTCTGTTTTCAGTTTTGTTTTTTCGTTTTCCTCGAAGCAAGTACAAAACATCATTCGTCGTATTTGTGCACAATTGACGTTTAAGCTCACTTCTCTGGTTACAAAATTGCCGCCAAAGTAAATTTTGTAATTAAATATGTTGAGTTGTTGCTGTGTTTATTTATGACTTGTTATTCATTTTGTTTTTTTTCCTACATCGACGACACTGCCGATGATGATTATGTATAACAAAGCATTCAGATAATAATTTTATGTCATTCTTTGTTCTTTGATGTCTGATTGTATGTCTATCTGTCTGTCTGCCTGTCGGACTTATGAAATTACAAACTGCAGTTGCGCTCGATATGTACATAATTGTAATTCGCGATATATTCATGGACAAACACTCGCGTTCGCTAGGTTCGTTTATGCTGTAATGATAATACGCGCAACTTACTGCTTGTACTAGAATTTATTTGCTAAACATAAATAATGTCCATCAGAAGTCGGCTCATAATGTGAGTGGTGGCATGTCAGCCACTCAGTCGGCTATTCTTTTTTGTCATTGTCATCAGCGGCTCGACTCGAACATCTGATGTTTATTCATAATGTGACCTAATTTGATATTAATTGTGTAATTAAATGCCACACAATATGTTACATGGACAAGAAGTGCTAGACACACGGACTGTATTACAAAGTGAGAATATGTCTCAAGTAGTTACTTTTCGTAAACCTTTGATGGAACACACAAAGGAAGGGGGTTTTAAATGAAGGTCTATAGTTTTCCGATCTTCCAAAGGTTAACATGTTCTAGCATTCTATGGAGTTGTAAAGTTCACTAACAGACTAGCCCAATTGAAGGATTCACTGAACGGAACGATTGAACTAGTTCTTTCAAAGTCGTTTTTTGTTCATTGAAAGATCGAACGAAACCGATCGATCTTTTTCAGTTCAAATGTGAGCTGTTTTTGAACCTTTTGTTTCATGTAGATTAATAAATTCTTGTGCCCATAAATTCTTCTAATACCCTTTTTAATCCACGTCTTGAAAACAAAAATGAAAGACCGGAGCAAAATGAGCTGTATGAAGTGAAGAACTGGGTCTTGTTCAAATAGTTTATTTCCTTTCCCGGAACGAACATACAGGCATTTATAGTATCAATGTCAAATGTCTGCTCGAAAACTGCATATATATTTGCCCTACAACTGTAGTTTGACGAAAATCTAAGATTTCAACGTATTTAATTTAAAAGTAAAGGTCAAAGGGTCCCCTAGTGGTCATACACTATACTAATATGCAATTACAGTGTTGAGAACAGCCATCAACCAGCATGTACAAAGGGAGGTGTTTGGTGATTATCGAGGAAATCTTCTGTAGATGACTGTGGGGTCCAAAAACGAGCTCTTGGTTGGGGAAGTAGTTAGTTGTCGAGCGGAATTGCATAACGTGCCCCTTCAGCACGATGCTCCCCGAAGGGCTAACACCAACTGCCAGGCTAGATCCGCAGACCTAGGGGCCCTGACACCTGTGCTACCGAAACCTTCGGTCAGGTTTATAGCCGAAGCTTTTACCAGTAGAACCCCAAACAGTTCGAGACTGGTCACTCACAGACTATAGCCTCTGCCCAGCTTCATAGCCAAAGCTACTACCATTAGGACTAACATGCAGGCACTCTACAATGAAACAATCTCTGAAAAGGGATACAATGCAAAAGTGACCATCAATATCTCGCGATGTTGATGGCCACCATGCATCTCACCCCTCTCAACAATTGCTTCACAAGACTGCTGTGCCAAGGTTCAAGAAGAGTTCAAAGTGAGTTCAACAGGCAGACGGTGGACATACAGATGGACATTGCTAAATCGATATAGAAATATATTCTGACCAAGATTTGAAGGCCCTTGCTTCATTGTCCAACCGAAGCACCTGTAATTTCGCATATCGAGTTTTCAGAGGATAGAATACCTCCTCGCATATTAAATGCGCCCATGTTTCGAATTCGTCCTCATGAAAAGGTGTCACTTTTTTATAATGGCCCACATTCCCGACATTGAATATTTTTATTTAAAAATAATTATCGACTTCAAAAATTTAAAAATACGGTCGAGGAGTCGTTTTCCATCACGACAACGCAAGACCGCATGTTATAATGGTCATGAGACAACAATTATTACAGTTCTGTCTTCCTTCCGATTATTACTTGTTCCTCTTCTTAAAAAATTCTCTCCGTGGTAAATTTTTCAAACCCATAAGCGAAACAAGAACGCACAGAGATGAATATTTTGCAAGTAAGCCTCAACAATTTTGGAAAGGGGGCATAATGAGTCTTCCTGAGAGATGGAAGAAGGTTCATATATAACACAATGAATCAACGTCAAACAACAAATATCGTGTATTCATTTCGCATCAAAAAAGGGAAGAAACTTATGGGACAACCTAATATACAATTGACTCACACACCATACAACTGACAGAGTAACTTCTGTAGAATAGCTGCTCATGCACGGGAACTAGTGCCCTTGTTTATAGGCTTTATAATAAGTTCATTCCCTGCGTTGTCTTTTTTAGGTCATTTCATATGGCGGTTTCTCAGTTACTCTCCTTTTTTCGACCACCCCTATTTTAAAGGCTCTCAATCAGGGTGTGACAGAAATATTCGTCCGAATTTTTTACACAACATGAAGTCTGATATAGCGTACAATTCTACATTGTTAACTCAAAAATCACGATTTTTGGTTTACCCACTTCTTAAGATAATAGATTTATTTCATCATCTAAAGTCAAATTATCCTTTTGGACAAAAGATAAAGTCGATAAATATATTCGACGAAAATCGACTTACATAGCCCTACTACTACTAATCACTAATTTGTACACATCTTGACCTATGGTAACACCATTTCACGTAGAAGTGTTTTTAATTGCGTTTAGAACACTCCGCAGTTTTATTTATTTTTTTTTTTCAGCACAGTCATATATTTATGGTTTTTGGTTGTTCGAAGCGAACAGTTAGTTATAACCGTTTTTTTATGTGGTTATGGTTTGTTTTTTATTTATTGTTCTGTACCATTATTTTTCGGTTGTTGTTTTTGGTTTTCAGCTGTTATTTGGTGCGGTGAGTTATGCAGTTTTAGTCGAAATGCTATTCCGCATTCTTAAGATTTCTTGCGAATGCTGACTCTGGTTGCTGTTGCCGTTTTAAAAATTCAGTGTTGTAGATGTTTGTTTATTGCTGCTCGTGCCACACAATTCATTGCTGCCGCAGCAACACATCCAGATTGTCTGTCGTTCTGCCAGCAGTAGAAGTAGTAGAATTTGGTTTTACTTCTCTTCTTCGTCTTCATAGTCTTTGATTTATGTTTATTTTTGTGCTACGCGAATACTTTTTTGGCTACCAAACACTTGGTTTTTTATGTGTGTGTGTTTTGTTTTTCTGGTCCGTCTGTCTGTCCTTCTAGCACGATGCCTTCCTGCCATTCTGTCTGTTTATTTGGTTTTCTTGGCGCTTATTGCGGTTTTCTACGCTTTCTTAGGTTTCTGGGTTTGAGGTTTTTGTTCGCTTATGTTTATTTATGCTTCTGAATTTTCTTTTTTTTGGTCGAGTTCTTTTCTCTCTCAGTCAGTATCTTCTAATTTTTGGTGGATAACCGTTTTGTTTCTTGACCTGGAAAGTCGTTTAAAACCAATTTAAAATCGCTGGTTTTTTCAAATGGCATTTTTCTTCTTTTCGCTTTGTTGATTATCAAATCCAGCGATGGTTTAATATGAATTATAAATTTCTATGTCATTTTTGCTTGTTATTAATGGTTTAGCCATAGATTAGAAGAGAAATTTTCTTTTTATGAATTTGTAGATGAATAATGTTCTCAAGTGATGTTGCTTTAATGGAAAATTGATTAATTGTGGCTTTACTTTGTAAAGATATCTTGAAAAATTATGTTATGTGTTATTTGATTTTTCTTCAATTAAAAAAAACTATTCACATCGCTTTACTAACATCCGACAAAGGCCCATTTTCCAATGCTGAAAAATAAAATTCGGAATTCATCAATTCTCATTTTCGAGAGTTCAGTGTATCTGAAAATTCGGTAGTCCTAAACCAAATGTTATCCTTCAAACCCACAGATACAACCTTTTCAACATTGAAATTTAATTTCGATTTGTTGAAGTAGTTGCAACTAAGTTCCATGTGAATATTCCAAGGGAATACTTTAGTATGAAGTGGTTATATAGAGGATATGAACCAACAGTGGTCATCTATAAATTATATAGCTGCCAATGATTAGCCTCTATAATTAATTACTTTTCAACGGCGGGTATGATTTCCGATCAATGGAACTTAAAACCACTGTTTCGTGGAAAAACGCGTTTGAAAATTGAGAAGTCATCGCTTGATGCTGCGGCTATACCTTCAAGAGTTGTTTAGATTTTCATTTGCAAATTTACAGAGGCAGTCTTGAGAAGTTGTAGTTTCGTATTACATAAATTAAAATCGATTGTTTGAAACCAATAAAAGAAGGACAAATTCTCCATAGTTCAAGTTGTTAAGTTATGGCAGGATGAAGTTTTTGCTAAAGTGTATGCAGGCTAGTCTTGGGCAATCTCGTTCAGGTCAGTGATCGAACTAGATCATTTTTTTATGAACCCGATCGTTCACCTCGTTCAGTTGCGTTAAACACTACTGCAGTTTTTGATCTTTTAAGCATCGCATTCCATGAAATGAGACAACCGAATACATTACAGTGACCGACGGCGTTTATTGAGCAAAGTCGTTCAGTGTGCAACGCCGTTCAGAGACCTACTGAGTTTGGTAAACAAAATCGTTCAGTGAACGACAGTAATAAAAACTGAACTATGCCGTTCACTCGTTCAGTGGACTGACTCGTTCAACTGAACTAAGTCGTTGACGACCGACACGCTCTCTTAGATCATTTAATTTGTTTTCCACTTTTTTCCCCACATTCTCAGAAATTTACGTAAGGTCACCCTGGAGACCTTCGGCGTTTATTTGAGCTTTCCTTTATTTTATTTTTAGAGTAGCCAACATAAGGTCCCTAGATTAATTATTAAATTCCACGGACTCATATGTAAAGCTCTCAATGTGTCTGACTCTAAAGTGAATTTAGCCTGTTTATTTTGTTCGTTGGTGCATCATTACCGTCCTCCAAAGGTCTATTTGTACTGCTGTCGGATGAGTCTGACCTACTTTCGGTATACAGTAGCATCAATTGCTCTTCTTAGGTCCTTGAGTAGCATCCATTGTCCACTTTCGGTTCTTGCCTGACATGGAGATGAGGCTTCAATGCACTCAACGTAAAGTTGCGAACCTTGAAAAAGGCGGCTTTCAATCAGGGACGTACGCAGGGGGGAGCCCTGGGGGCCCGCACCACCCCCCCAAATGAAATTTTTTCACAGTAAATTTATGTTTGCAACAGCGAATTTTTTCATTTTGTACTACCGGGTGATTTTTGTAAGAGCTATAAAAAAGTTAAAACACATAAAATTGATAGTATTGTCCATATAATTTAAGTTTTTCAGGATTATAACATTCAAATGTTGATCGCCTCCAATTTTGGCATACTTTTTTTGTAGAAAATTTTGTCCACAAGATAGCTATGGAAGGCACACATAACATAACCCAAAGGGGAATTCTACGGAGTATACGGCAATCATAAGTTTAATATATTTCTGTCGTTCCGGAACGAACTAGTTCAAAGGAAATATTCCGAACCAGGAACGATCGAAACTAGGTTCGGATCGTTCTTTCACCTAGTTCATTTTGCTCCAGCCGTTAATTTTGCTCCAGCCGTTCATTTTGCTCTCGTTCAGCTAGTTTCTTTGGTTCGCTCGTTCCTCTTTGCTATCGTTCTCCTAGTTCCTTTTGCCCGTTGTACATCATTCAAGCAGATACAAAAAAGGAGAAGCATAAACGACATTATTGACTGACCGATTGAACTAAAAGGAACTGTGGAACAAAAGGAACGACCTAGTTCCTTTTGCGGAGTGTATTGAAAAAGATCGAATCGCTCATGGAAATAAATTACCCAATTCTAGTATAGACATGAGAATATAGCCCTACAACAATTAGTTTAAAGGCGATAAATGGTGCGATCTAGGCAGCCAATTGACCATCCCCGAACTTGCCTCTCAAAAAGTTCATTGTTACGCTTACTGTGTGGCATGGGGCCCTGTCTTGTTGGAACCACATGTCGTACAAGTCAGCTTCTTGCCTTTTGGGCAAACAAATGTGGATATTATCTCACAGTGAAGCTCACATTTCGCACGTACTTTACGATTTCCTGTATCTTTGAGAAAGTACGATCCAATGGTAACTTGGGATGCATGCCAATGGTAACTGGCTTTTGCAATGATTATGGCTGATCTCCACTCCAAAATGAACAATTATTTAAGTACCTATAGAGGCAATATGAGGTTCGTCTCGAAACAAAATTTTTCGATAATAAAGGCGATCTTCTGTCAACTATCTATCCATGAGTCATTAACCACAAATTTTGAGTTAGGGTATGCCGATCGACTTCAATTTAAGCACCAGCTGTATTTTGAAAGGCTTCACGCCAATCTTACCGCACATTTTTTTCCGTTGTTGAATAACAGATGGGTCCTTGCAAACGGCGACATTTGATTGCAACTAAGTAGATGACTAGTCTGCGGTAGGCTATCCTAGGTAATGGGGCTGCCATCTATCGTTAACTAGAAAAAAAGCATCCATAAATTTTACTATTTACTTTTGCCATTTCCCTCTATGTGGCGCTACCTCCTACCATCCAGTTATTTTGTGATTATTTGATTCTGAAGTCTGATATTAGAATGTCAGTGGGCTTTGAATATATTTCATCTGAATGGGTTGTACGACACGTTTTTTTTGGCAAATTTTCGGAACCATTTTGAAAACATTTTTCCTCCTGAGTTGGAATTACAGCGCGGTTCCTATCTGTTTGTTGTCTGACACCCTATTTACTGCACTATGTGTGATATGCCATTGTGATGGTCCGATGCATCTATTCTGGTTTCTGGGTTGGTACAAATTTTTTGACAGATCATTTCCAATATTAGTCATAGACTCCAAAAATATTTCGCCTCATTCAAGGTCTTTTCCTAATTATCAACCTCAGTTAACACTACGTCTGTGTGGGTAGGTTCATGCCCAACAAGTTCTTCCAAAATTAGTTCATGAACCCAAACTGCGTTCCTATAATTTAGCTTTAAATTTAAAGCAATTTAAAATTAGTTATAATTTACACCGGTTAAGACATTATATCCCCCTAAAATGAATTGCAATATCAAATAAATTTTAATTGGATTGGATTTCTTAACGGATTTTCTAATTGAAACAATTTGTTTGTTTTAAACATCTTAAAGATGATTATGATGATTAGGATGGTTTACCCAAACGTCAGGAGGGCTAACATTCATATTTCACAATACCACTCAATGTAAAACTATGCACTTGGCAAGGAAGACATCTCTATTTGACTTTAATCCTTGTAGTTTGAAGTATTCCTCCTCATCGGCCCCTCCTCCTCTCTTGGGAGGACTATCATGTTCATGTATTCATATTAGAATTTCATAGTTTTATGTAATATAAATCTTAAGTAGATTTTGTTTGGTTTGCTAGCTAGCTGTATGGTTGTTTGCCTGCCTGGTTGCTTGGTTCGTAACCCCTTAAGTGTGTATTTCTTTTCCGTTCGTTTTCTTTGTTGCTTGTATGTGTTCCTTTCAAAAATTCATATTTTTATTCTAACAGACAATCCTTTTTATGCTGTTTTTATTCATATTCCTAAGATTTTTGTTTCATTTCTTGGGGTTTGTTTTGCGTTATGTTTTTTCTCTCACTCTCAAGTTCTCGTCTTCTGTCTTCATATTATTGCTATATATCAAATATCATTCCTTTGCTTAGTAAGAAGGACTGACTGACTTGACTCGTATGTTTGTTTTGCTGTTGAATAGTAAAAATTGAGAAGCTTCCAGTATTTTTTTTTACCCCGAAAATGGGGTTGCCTTAAGGTTATTAACATAACCACAAGACAAGAACAAATTGAAAGAAATTTGTTGCTCTACAAAGAATACATTCTAACTTCAAGACGATGTGTGTTGGCTGGTTGGCTGGCAACATGTCAAGATAAATTTGCCCTTGCAGACAGCCTGGTAGTGGGTATTCGTCGTATTCAATGGCAAATGATTCCCCCCGTCTTAGCAATAGTTTTAGTTTCACTTCATAAATATATAAAGTTTAGAAGAGGTTTATTTCTCTTCGTATATTCTCAATAAAATATGGATGACAGTTTCAAATGGTTATTTGTAGTAGACACGCACACATACTCACGAACACACATTGTCGAAGTCATTGAAAACAAATAATGGAAGTTGGTTTTTTATATGTCTTTCAATGAATAACATAAAACTATTTTAAAGTTTATAATAATGGGTGTGAGGTTGTCTTTTTGTTTTTGGAGGGTAGGAATATTAGGGGATGATATTCAAAGTAGAAGGTATTGTATCCAAAGAAGACTGGCACCATTTTTTCACATATGACTGAATTTTTATTAAATTTGTCATCCCGTTTGCAACACCTCAAAAGAAGAGCCTGACATCTCATAAAGTATTTATTATTGATCAGAATGAAATTCTTCTGAAAGTAGAGTTTTGGACACTACTACTTCTCTGATGTTTGACACTACTACTTCTCTGATGTTTGGTTTAGAAAAGATTGGTCCGTATTTTGCTTTAGCTCCATATAACGATAGCGCCCATTTTTTTGTATATTGAAGGTTTAGCCGCATCTCAAACGATGAAGATGTAATTGGTATTTCTGCTCCAGACAGGGGAAACATTTCTTCGCAGGTGTGTTGTAGTCAGTTGGAGGTTATGTGACTGCCATCTACCGTTGTCTAGAAACAATGATTGTTTTAATTGTGTGCAATGGTTGGGGTCCTTGATTATTTCGTTTTTCCTCTGGGAAACGCTTTATCTTATTTTCTGTTGTTTCATGCCGAGGCTGGTTATTAAAATATATGGTTTCTGATGCAAATCATATTGTGGGGGATAAAAGCTTCGGAAAGAATTCATCCCGGATTCTGGGATTCGAATCCGAAACCTATGTGTATGTAGACTAACATACTATCCACTGCACTGTGGTGCTATGTCAATATGATCCTGCAATATTTTGGGTATTTTTCCCAACGAAGTGGTTGAATTTTACATTCCGATGTCTGTGTTTTCGGTATACTGAAGGTTTTAACCTCATTCTCAGCCAAAGCAGCTGTAACTTGGCATTCCAGGTTTTTACATATTGGAAAAAATTGCTTATTTAAAAATGTTAGTCCCTGTAGTAGATTCGTTTTCATTGTTTTTCTTTGTTCTAGTTCTGTGGATGCCGTAACCTATTCTAGGAGATGGGGCTGCCATCTACCGTTGCCTAGAAGCAACGCCTCCTTTATTTTTGTGCAGTGGTTCGAGAACCTATGCATTTAGTGTTGCAATTTTCCTCTGCCATTCCTATTTTGAATTGAATATAGGATGGGAGTAAGTCAACTTTTACAGGTATTCTCCTTCGCTGGATCCATCCGTTTGTAGCCTGGCGCACTATTCACTGCACTATGGGAGCTTTGTCAAAATGGTATATTGTGTTGGTCATAGACGCATTTTCCAGCCGAAATGGTTGTAATCTTAAATTCCGGATTATGGGATGTTGACAAATTTCTTGGCAGAACATTTGTCAATATTGGTCCATTGATCCATATATAGGCCCAAACCATTTCCGGAACGTTGTAGTTCCAAGCCGAATTTCAAATTTGTTTGTAATTTTGTATTTCGTTTTCTCAGAGGACAATAAACTCCTGATGGACAAGCGTAGGGTATAGAAGACTTGATGTTTTTACAAGTCCATGTTTTGACACAGTTCCATTTTCTCGCCTAGACGCTATACAAATTTGTAATTCCTAAATAGACATACAAAATTTATTTTTGTTATACATAAGACCTGTGGAAGATCTTTTATTTATGGAAGGCCTGCCGAGGATCCATATTTTTTGGTAAGATTTATGTGTGTGAAAGCCTTGTAGAAGGTATGGAAACCTCTAGAAGATATTCAATTTGAAGAATACATATGGAAGGAATTATATTCATAGAATACATATAGAATTTTTACTGACTTTAGAAAAAGACCTATTCCACCTATTCCACCCTTTGATCAATAGAAGACCTTACAATACCTATAGAACTTACAGAAAATCTTTATAAATGTAGAATGTCTTATATTTATAGAAGACCTATGAAGGGCATTAATTTTATTGAAGTACTGTAGCTGGTCTGCATTTGAAAAAGTTCTTTACTAAGGAGAGATCTCCATTTTATTTAAGTTATTTTATTGATAGAGTACTTTTAGAAGGTTGACATTATAAAAGACTTAAAGATTATGGTAGACTTGAATCTGTATGATACATTTAGAATGCGTTCTCGTGTCTAGAAATCTTTGTTAGAAATCTATGTGCTACAGAATAGTTTCTTAAAAATACATGCAAAAACATTAATTAGATTTTTCTTAAGACCTTCTTTTTCAACTCGTCCATCTGTAGCTCGTCCAATAACTACTGCTCCGCTTCCTTATCTTCTTTTCCACAATTATTTGCAATATATGTATATTGTATACATTTTCTGACTTCATTTGCTGGAAAATTGAATCACCTTAAATGACAATGATGACATACGCGCTTTCCTATTAATGGAGAAATGTGAAACGAGATTTTATATCTATTTAATTTGAATTAAAAAATCATCAGAAGAACATCACCGACTACGACTCCGACAACAGCAACAACGCCATACGTTAACATTTCTATACGGATGACAGTGAGAAAAGAGATCATATTTCACTGTAGGGAATTTCATGATAATCCCCAAGGGGTTGTAAAAACAATGTTGCAAACATACTGACAGTCAACACTTCATACACACCAGACCATATTTGTTAACATTTGAAGTAGGCAGAAGGAAACTAGAAGAAGGAACAAAAAGCGTATACAAAAAAAGCAAACGACAAAGTCGGAAGTGTATCGTACGATGTGTCTGGTTATGTTGTTTATCATTGCTCTTGGTGTATGCGAACAAATAATAATTGACAGTTTTTTTTTTGCTCTTTAGAGAAGTTTGTCACTGGAGAACTCGCAAATTCGTTAGAAGCTTTTTAGGTGGAACTGTTGAAATTTTAGTATTCCTCGCCGATATGTGTTAAAGACCCCAAACCCATACAATTTGGACTCGATATTTCTCGAAGAATAAATTCGATATCATAATATTAATTCTAAACTACAAACTAAATCAAATATATCCCCTACGAAAGAGCCAAAAAGAGTCAATGGTAATATTTTTTTCTTTTAGGCCTAAATCAACCTTTATGATGGAGAATATCAGACTACCCATTCTGGTACCTCCCCTACAAATGGCCAAAATTTAGCTGAAAAGTTAATTTACAATAACGTTTTCGAATGTGGGAATTATTGGTCCTCTTTGGTACCTCCCCCACACAGTGTCCATTTTTGAAAATGTGTAAATATCTTACAATGCCTACGGAGTATCCGATTTTGTAAAATCTGTGTACATCTTACTACCTTCATCAAACTTTCTTCTTGTAATACCTCCCCCTATAAAGGGTAAACATTTGTGAAATGTTTGATTATCCCATTTAAACCCAACTTCGCACAAAAGTAATATTTTTACCAAATCTAGATCATATCCGCAGATGCAGCCTAACTCCCCAAAGGGTTTCAAAACGCACATATCTATACATATAATATAAAAATGAGTTCTATGGATTCACTCTCTTAGGTACCTCATCCACAAATTGTCATTATCTGGTATTTGTCTCAATTTTTTCTTTATACTTTTATAGCACGTCTTATCATGCCCCTGAAGCTATACGGCAATGGACACTACAATTTTAGCTTAAAAGTCTGTGGCCCGTAGGAATGAATGTAGGGAATTTATTTTGGCAATGTTCAAATTGAAATATGTGAAACTTCAAACAGAATCGCAGAATTTCTCTATATGAGTTAAACCTATGGGGACCAATTGTTATGATTGTAGCCGATACAAAAGCGTGAATACCAGGCGTTGCAGTACGAATGAAGAAAATGTTTGAAAAAAAGTTTATCGGAGTTACTTTGCAGGATTTAATGAGCAATTGAAAACAGTGATGGTAAGACTTTTATAAGGGAAAATATGGATGGATAGATTACATGCAGATTTTCTTTCACCTCACTCGTGTCTTCCGTCACTTCACTAAGAGAAATAAGAACAATTTGGTAGAGTTAAAGAAGGTCCCAAACATTAAAAATGCACTTTGGAACTACAGTGCATTCTAGTTCTTTGTGTTTATTCTGTAAACCCAGAATAGGGTACGTGAAATCTGTTCGTTAATTTCTTATTCAGGGTCAGATCACTAGTTCAGTAAACAGATGCAAGGCGCGAAATATTCCTAGTAACTATCTGGGGCTCTGAATGACTACCCAAATACTGTCAAAAATATATATTTACTATCAATATTAAGAAAAATGCATAACATGTTTTGATCATTCAAATATAGACGGCGATGACACCTCAAATGGCCCATCTAATGTTATATTCTTTCTTATTTCAATATTATAATCTTTCCAACATTTCGATCAGTATCTCACGAATATATGCTGCAATGTTGTGCAATTCGACAATAGAATTGAAGCAGCCTCTCAATAAGTCCATTGTTGCGTATGCTGTGTGGCTATGTCACCGTCTTATTGAACCCACATGTCGTGCAAATCCTGCTCTTCTATTTTGGGTAAAAATTGAACGCACGATATCTCCCACAATTCATATTTACATTTCTATTCGCAGCATTTTGAAGAAGTACAGTGCAATGATGCCACCAGTCCATAAACCGCACCACAATGTGACTTTTGCTGAATCTTACTTGCAGGGAGCCCAAAAATTCGCTTCGATTGATGCTATAATCATTAAAATATACTCTGTGACACTGTTCTGAAACTATTTTTCTTTATTTTTTGTGAAAAAATCGTATTTATGAGATTCGTTGTCGTTCGTTATCTGGCTGTAATGTTCCACTAGTTAGTAAGCTGTGACAAAATGTCACAATTGGACAAATGTTGCGTATGTTTTATTCGTTTGAACTCATTTTACGAATGAATTTATAGCGATAAATTGTTTACCAAACGAGCATTCGCCAAACGAATATTCGCACACAAATAACAAATGAGTGAGTCCACACAATAATGATTGTTCGTTTCGTTTGGTGATTGAAATTCTTTCTGACATTCCGTCCCTAATAAAAACGAACATTCACGAATGCTCAAAACAGCAACAACAAGAATAACAACAAACGTTCGTGTACTCAATAGTTGTTGGACAACAGTCATTCGCTGTGAGAGTTTAATTTTTTATAATCTTTTTTTAACAGCGCTCCCGAGCCTTCGTGAACTTTTGTTTTTGAGTTTTTTATGAATGCTCATCAGCAACGAATGCTCGCGAATAATCTAATTGACGCCGCTAGCACAGATTTTTTTCGTGATTTTTTTTTTTACAATGCGAACATTCGCGAGAGATAGCAAATGCTTGTTCATTCATTGTAACTTGAAAGCAATCGATTTCTCGCCGTGAGCATTCGTGAGAAAGAGTGCATTTTAATCGTTCGTTGCACCCTGCTTATTTGTGAGATAGTTCAGCGATCCATCCTCGTCGACTTCAGACTTCCAACTGAATGAAAAAAATATTATTAACAATTAGTTTCCTTGAACATTTCTGAAATGTGTTTTTGGTACATTCGACAGCTTCTGTTCAGATTTTTCTTTTATCTACCTAATCGAAGCAAAGTAGATAAAGTAGGAAAAATCTACGGTTTTATATTCGGCCAAAGACTCAATCTGCAGGTTTTATGTCATACATTTGATATTTGCATTTCTAATTGTGCATAATCTTGGTTGCGGCCGTGTAGGAAACCAAGCTCAATGAAAGTTGTAGTATACTGTTACGAGAATAAATGATTTTAAAGTCTTACAAAACTTTGTACCATAAATTGGCTATGTCATCCAAAGTATTTGAATTGTTCTCTTTAACTATTTAAAATAAATAAAAAAAAAAATGAGCGGAGCAGTATAGTCGGACGAGGCCGACCATACGATACCCTACACAACTACGACGGAGTTCTAACTTTCTAAAGAAGTTTATTCCGAGTCTAAGAAATATTTCGTGACATTTGCACCCTCATGCCCGATTAGAGGTCAACAGCACATCTTCCATACACTGACATATTTTCCGAATATTACTAATATTCAGTACACCCCTTCTTATTACTTGTCCAGATTGATTCCGGCGTGGGTTGTATGGTGATGATCGGCTTATAACTGTGGCCTATGTATCGATTCGAAAAATTTCAAAAAATAAAATTTTCGGTCCACTTCACCCCAAAATTATTATCTGGTCATCACCGAAAATTACAAGCGCTCTCCTTGACCATAACTGGAACCCCATGGAAAATTTCAAATCGATCAGCGTTATATTTCCGCCCTCTAGTGTGGTGAGGGATACTATATTATATCTGAATACGTAAGTACCTGTAAATATTTAAGTGTAATTCCCACATCCGAGAACATACGACAATATAATTGGTATCAATTTAAAAGTCAAGCACTCCTCTTGAATATACTATCAACTTCTCGGGTCTATGTCCTTTAAGAGTAAATATATACGCCATAGAATCCAAATTTTATCATTTTTCACACAAAAGTCAGGGTCCATTTGACCCGCTAAATATTGACCGATCTTTATCAAAACAGGCATGTTTATTCTTTGGCCCGATCTCCTTCTCCATGTAAAATTTCACGATGTTCGGGCCACAATTGCGGCCTCTGGAGCGACCAGAAAAACTGACAAAAATCTAGTATTTGGTCAATTTCATCCCCTAAATATTAACCGATCTTTACCAAAAACAATAGGGGTCTTCATTGGCCAGAACCCATCCTACATGCAAAATTTCGTGAAGATTGGTCCATAACTGTTGCCTGTATCGTGTTTACAAATATCGACTCAGCTATATCGACTCAGCCAGTCGAGATATGACGATCGGTATACTTAAAGGTGGGTCTAGGACCAATATTTCGCGGCGTTTCAAACTCTTAGGCTGCACAAAGCTATAATACCCTGACAACATAGTTGTGTAGGGTATAACAACAAATGGAAGGTTCCAAAAATATATTTGTGAAGATGATGTGATGCTAATAATATTCGTTACACATTTCAGCGTGTCTTTTCGTAAAATCCGAATCTTACTTTGTTACCTGTACAAGGTGTTTTTTTTATTTTTAAAGTATTCTCACCCTTCAAACAGCAATATTTTCTTTTGAATGCTATAATGTATAAAGAGCTGACATCTATACAAGTTTATACACGCGTACTAACTAAAAATCATATTACCAATAGCTCCAACGATGTGCGAGCGTGGATTATTTTTTATTAAACTTTTATCATTTATGATAACATAATAGGAGGAATTTCTAATTCATAATTTGCATTCGTAAAAAATCATTTCCGCACATACATTTTTCTTTTTCTTTCTCCTAAAGCTTTCTTTGCATATTACAATATTAATTTATTTTTCATTTGTTTTTCTTTCAGGTAAGGAAATGTATAGAAGTGTACTATAAACAAATGACCTGCAATATTCGTGTAAGTACATATTCTCTATATAATATTAAACAATGATGGACATCATACCTTCATATAATCTATTTCCTTATTAGTCACTCTACTCACTCTCATTGTCAAGTCATGTCATTATAAGGTATATAACTCTATATTATATTAGCTGAACTTTTTGTACATTTATTACCAAGTGAGTATATGATGATATTACGTTACGTTTTTTTTCTCCAAGCCAATGGCAAAAAAGTTAAAGGTCATAGAGCTTAAGTTCATTTTGTATAGCTCTGAACAGATACTCACCTCCCTTCCTTTGTAGTCATTACAAGCAACCAGCTACAACACAATGACTCTCCATATTGTTATATATCTTTTGTTGTAATTTTCTGTATAATATTTATTACCAATCCCCCATGTAGCTATTTCCATACCTTGGTTCTTTTCTCTTCTTTTTTTTTGGCATTCATTCAACCTTACTATAGTATTTTGAGCCAAAAAAGTACCGAAATGGCAACAACAACGACCAAAAGTATGAAAACATTTTCATATGTCTTTTTCAAAATGCATGACATAATCTCTTGTTGTTTGTGTGGTTGTTGTTATTGTGTTCTTCTAACTTCTTTCCCATACGTAATGTCGTTTTTCCCAGCCTTGTGTTTCGACTTGGCTTGGAGTACATTTTTTCCATCATATTCAAATCAAGCTTTTCCCCGCCTCCTTCCTTTGATGATTGTCGTCATCATCATCATGGCCGAATTTTTATATTTTGATTTTATTTTTTCCATTTCCATTTATTTTTTCATGTAGGCAAACGTTGTGTTGGCCTGCCTGTCATGCATTCCCTTTTTCGTTTGGAAAGATATCATCGCATTGTGTGACGTCCTTCGGTTGGCCTTTCCTTGCTGTTGTCAGTCAGTCAGTTTGCCAGGCAGTCACTCAACCAATTCATCCAAATGAGTTTGAATTTTGTTTTTTGGTAGTACTGCCAAAAGTTTTATTGTATTGTACAGTTGTTGTTGCTGTAGTCGTTCGTAAGCCTCACGTTGGGAAAATATTTTAGTAAGCTACTAACGTGGCCAACAACTAAATGTGATTTTAACCAGGAATGTTACAGTGAATGCATGATCATGATGTAGATGATAATAATGGATATATTAGTTTAATTGCTGTACGTTTTGCATAATATTTTGGGTGGAACTCCCATTTTGAACTGTGAGAAAATATATTAAAAAGGGTAGTAATTGTTGTCAAAATCATTGCGAAGCATATAAATCGATTTTGGTCTAATATTTCTTTATTTGGTATTTAAATAAAAAATTTATGAGAAAACGAATTTAAAAAAAATGTAAACGAAATTTGATATAAATACAAATTATCATTTGATATAAATGTAAAATTTCGAAATTAAGCTCAACTCGAGAAAGAAAAACTAAATAAAATTATTACAATACAGCACCTTACTTATTGTGTGCTCGAGACAACATTTGTTCCCTAAGCCGAACATAAAAACGTTTCAAGGCGCATCGATCTATTGCGTTTTTTTCTTATTTGAAAGACCATGTTTCGAGATATCATATTCCACTTAATCCACCATCGAATTATTGGTCTTCCCCATCATTAGGCTCGCTTTTATATGAATCCCCATCCATTCGCAAAACTTGACCAAGCCACCGCAGTCGTGGCAACTCGATGCGTCTATGTTAACGTCAGTGTATATCTAGTGGTTCATTCGATGCCGAAATACAACGTCGATGAAGATCGGTTCATAGATCATCTGCTTGCGCAAGTACCATGCATTGGATCCATATACCAGCACGGATAGTATCAGCTTCTTGTAAAATATGAATTTGGACTGGCGAGAGATTTATAATTCTTTGAATTACTTAGTAAGACCATAGTAGCATCTTTTGGCCAATATTATCCTTCTCTGAATCTCAAAACTGATGTCATTCGTTTTATTTATGGTGGTGCCGAGGTAGATATAACCTCTGACTACCTCACAGCTGTAGTTTTCTAGTTGCACAGTTCGGCCCGAGTCTACTGGACGTTAGTTCGGTCCTATCGCCATTTACTATCAGACAAAAATTGGCAGATTCCTTTTCGTTCTGTTTAAAAATTTGCAGTTACAAATCGCAATGTTTGACCCATTACAGGATTTAATTTTGGAGGGTGTGAGGTTCCTGTGCACCCTCTGACTACCTCGCAGCTGTAGTTTTCTAGTTGCACAGTTTGGCCCGAGTCTACTGGACGTTAGTTCGGTCCTATCGCCATTTACTATCAGACAAACATTGGCATATTCCTTTTCGTTCTGTTTAAAAATTTGCAGTTACAATCGCAATGTTTGACCCATTACAGAATTTAATTTAGGAGGGTGTGAGGTTCCTTGTACACCCGATGTCACCGGTGTAGGCGATTAGCATATACTGTTTGGTGTACAGAATATCATTTCTGTTTACCTTGGCTTCTCGTCTGGTCTTTTCCAGCAGAATGTTAAATAGATCACACGATAGGCTATCACCATGCCTGTATCCTCGATCAGTTTTGAAGGTTTCGGAGAAGTCTTTCCCGACTTTCACTGCTGATTTTGTGCCAGTTAAACTTATCAATTTTACAGGGATGGTTAAATAATGTCATTGACCATTGTCTTTAGTCGTTCACACAGCATGCTGGATATTACTTTTTATGCAATGAGATGGAGACTAATTCCTCTATAGTTGCCACCAGTGCTAGATTTTGTTCAAAAAATGCTAGAAAGTTCTGCAACATTTTAAAAAGTACCAACTAAAATTTCTAAAATTTTGTTTATACTAAATAATGAGATATATATTTCTTAAAAATTCATTATGCCCACAAGGCTGGTGGGTGAATATTAAATTTGTTTCCTCGAAATATTCTCCTGATCACCACGAAATATTCTCCTGAGACCCCATTTATTCGTAATCAGAATAAAATTTTATCTCAGTTTAGCCGTCGTCAGAATTTGAAAATGTGCACATACATTGTGCAAACTCCAAGGTTGTTTGATGGTAAAAATGAGATATATCGCCCCTTTTAGGGTATCACAGTATTCGATATTTTCAAGATCATGTTTACATTTTTCTACATAATTTGATGAAATTTTGTATTTTGTGTTCTGCATGGGTAGAAAATCTTCTACTAGGAAGGATCAATATTGGTCCATTATTAGAGTAACCCTCATACTCGGTTTAGCCTCCATACATCAATACCTCCATTATACAATATTTTGCTCCAATTTTATATTTTGGATTCTCACTTGGTAGGAAATCTTCCTACTAAAAATTATCGATGTTGGTCCCTGTTTCAGGGTAGCCACATAGGTCAATATTGGGACCAATTTGCCATAAAAAGGTTCCATCCTAGTAAGGGGACCACTCGGTGTCATTTTTTATTTAACTCGAATCTACACTAATTCAAGAATCCCCCTATAAAATTTCAAGTGAAAATCTTTATTGTGTCAGCATCAAGTGACGGCTGAAGGGCTTCTCAAACTTTAAACGCGTTTTGCTCTAAACATTGGTTTTGCGAATGGCGGGCACGATAACTCAAAAACTAATAACCCAATCGATTCCAAATTTTTACACGTTTCTCTGTGTGTGTATAGCTAACGTATGCACTAGGATAACGCCAATCGGTGAAGATCTTTCTTATACCCTCCACCATAGTATGGAGGGTATATTAGTTTTGTTGTTCCGTTTGTAACGCATCGAAATAATCATTTCCGACCCTATAAAGTTTATATATTCTTGATCAGCGTAAAATTCTAAGACGATCTAAGCATGTCCGTCTGTCTGTTGTAATCACTTTAGCGTCTAAACGAATTGAGATAGTGCCCAAAATTTTGCATAGAGTCGTCTTTTGTCTGCAGGCAGGTCAAGTTCGAAGATGAGATATATCGGTCCACGTTTAGGCATAGCTCCCATATAAGGGTACCCCCCAATTGTGCGGTATTTTGAAGTTCTTGAGCGTGTTTTCAACCGAACTCGCTGAAATTTGGTACTTTGAGTTCTTATTGGGTAGCAAATCTCCCCACTATAAATTATAAATATAGGTCCATTTTTTCGGACAGCCCCCATACAAGGGTACCACCAATTTTCAGTATTTTGAGGTTCTTGAGCGCGTTTTTCAGCCGAATTCGCTGAAATTTGGTACATTGGGTTCTTATTGGGTACCAAATTTCTCCGCAAAAATTATAAATATAGGTCCACTTTTTGTGGTAGCCCCCATATAAGGGTACCTCCCAATTTCCAGTTTTTGGGGGGTTTTGACCGGATTTTTTTTTACCGAATTGGCTGTAATTTAGTACTTTGAGTTCTTATTGGGTATCGAATCTCTCCACAAAAAATTAAAAATATAGGTCCATTTTTTCGGGTAGCCCTCATATAAGAGAACCCCAATTTTCGAAATTTTGGGGTTCTTGAGCCCGTTTTTCAACCGAATTCGCTGAAATTTGGTACTTTGAGTTCTTATTGGGTATCGAATCTCTCCACAAAAAATTATAAATATAGGTCCATTTTTTCGGGTAGCCCCCATATAAGGGTACTCTCCAATTTTCGGTATTTTGTGGTTCTTGAGCACGGTTTTCAACCGAATTCGCTGTAATTTGGTATTTTGCAGTGGTATATGGTAACAAATCTTCCTACCAAAAATTATTAATATTCACACCCTTTTAGGGGTAGTCCCCTTATAACCCCCTTTTTATATTAAAATAGTTAGAGGATTTTTTCCGTGTATTGGGGTTATCACATATAGCTGTATTCCACCATAGTAGGGCGGATATTTGGTAGACGAAATTTTCAGTTTATATTGCACATAGTATGGAATTCTAAAACGATTTAGTCGATTAAGCCATATGTTTAATAATTTTTCTCTCGAAGGATATCGACATACAAACTTAAATGTGAGGTTTGAGAATGAACTGTGTCGACCCGCATTTAGGACCAGGAGGGCTACTCTGTATTGCGATGCGTGAGAAAAATTGTAACGCATCGCGTAATTGGTACTCTCTAATTCGTTTTCGTATCTCCTTTCGCATCTACTTTACGCTAATGTGGCATCACCGCACTCTGTAATACGAAAACGCATGTCAAACTCGTTCGTTAAGCGCAAATATCTTGCGTTAACAAAATAGCAAACGCAAAGGAAGCGAAACATATAAGTAAGCTCCATTAAAGGTTTTATTTATATATAAATTCTAAATTATTTTAAGTAAAAGGCAAAAAAGTCACAGTTATAGGCTCAGCAACGTCAGTTCCTAACTTCAGTAGATTTTATGGGGCAACACAGTGATTTGGCAAAGGGACAGTTGCAGAGTTCAAATGCGAAACAACGCGCCAACAATTTGTGTGCAAAACTTGTCCAAGCAATTTCAAAGCAGCCGCCTCTTTTATTGGAGTTGGAATTGTTGTGGATCTATTTGAAACGACGAGCGATTAAAAAATACATAAACGAATCTTTATTGAGACATATCATATAAATCTATAAAAATTAAATATTTGAAAACATTTGTCACATAATTCGTACTTATATTTTCATACCCGTGGTCACTTAGGGAGAGTATATTTGATATATCTCATAAAATTCTTTTTTTTAATTCGTTCATCATTTTTGTTTAAAAAAACACTCGTACCACACAAAAATATGTTTTCATTTACAATTATTTGACGTTTCCTTTTGTCATTCTTCGTTATTGTTTACATTGTGGCGACAGTGTTGCCCTATTTTCAATTTAGTTTGCGAATGCGTTTGCGTGAACGTTACAGAGTACCAAATTGTACTCTTAACGCACTTAGCTTTCGCATCGCACTTGCTTTCGCAACGCAATACAGAGTAACCCCCCAGGTCCTATATAAAATATCCTTCCTATTTAATATTTAGCTTGATGGACGGTATTGAGATTCAAAACTAAAATACTAGCTTGGAACTTGAGCTACATCGGCCCTTAATTAGGCCTAACCCCTTATATAATGAAAACACAAAGTAGTTGGTAATTCGTACACAATGTTGTCAATATTGGTCCCGCTTTAGTATGCCTCATATATAATATTGCCCTCTAAATTGGAGTATTTTCAGGATTTTATACACATGTTTCACCGTACCATGCGTTAATAATATATGTCAACATTTTAGGGTTTTGATATTTTAGAAAAACCCCCATTGAAATTGCTGAATTTTCTATTTGGTTTACAACAATCGATTGGAAGAATTGTCGTTATATGTATGTTCCCTATGTTTTCATTTCTAAAATTTGTCAGTATTTCTATTGTGGAGGGTATCCAAAGTTCGGCCCGGCCGAACTTAATGTTTTTTTACTTGTTTTTTTTTTTTTAACTGGGTTTTTGGTAAAAAATCGGCGATTTTCCAAAAATAGTTTTTTAAAAGTCCGCCATTTTGTTAATTTTAGAGCGAAGTCAACAATCCTAGTTCATACGAGAGCCAGACATGCACTCTTTCTAACACCGTTGGAATTTTCGGATTCCGATGTTCCAGTGAGGCGTTATCATGCCCACCATCAAAAATAAGGACTTTTCTTTCCCTTAAGTTAATTTTACAGTTTGAGATCCGAAGTGGCGGTAATTAAAAAAATGCCGACATTTTCGAGTTAGGTATTATTGACATGGGCCTGGCCGAACATTAAGACTGAATTTTTTTTAAACCTGAGAAAGTCAAACTAATAGCGTAAAACATAGGTAAGTTTCAATGCGTCATTGTGAAATCGAAAGAAGTGGCAACACTGGTTGCCACATATCGCCTTGTGTCCTTTTTGTACAAGGGGCAGAGGATGCTGAGGTTGCAATCATTGGACATGCATTCCTCTAGTCAAATTCTCCTAATCAGCTGGTGCATATTACTGAAGAATAATTAAGCACCTGCTGCTTAATTATTCTTCTGACCTCATCTATACCGTCGTATCACCACATTGGTTCTCGGGGGATCTTCTTCACCGCACCTAGTTTGCACCCGAAGCTAACAGTCTATTACGTTGGAAAATGCGACAAAAAATCGTACTGTGCAGTCAGCCAGACAGACAGGCACATCTTAACCAAATCCAAATTTTCTAAAATTGTGACTTGGCAACGATATTTCGAAAAAGAACATTTATCATTGCTTTATAAGACATATAGTCTTCTAGGACCAAGTTGAAACCCCGTACTTCATATGCTCGAGTATACTTTACAAATCACATTTGGATCTGCATTTCAACCACACTGATAACAATGATAATTATCAGGCTATGCCCAGGTAAGGGCTCCTTCATCGAATTTGACTTTTTGGAAAAAAAATTAAACAATATTTAACTAATAATTATTTATTATATGTTTTTAGTTTTTAAATCTGTTGAAAATGGACTGAGATATAGGGCTCTAAAACAAACGTGGCGTAATGGCCGTCTCCTCTATCCAACTATTTTTGCCATAATATGATGACTGATATCTGTGTTAATTTTAAGTGGATCAAGAACATTCCTGCAAAAATAAATACTATATTCTAAAATTTGACGAATATATAGGTTACATTCCCTATATATAGTTTCTTTTACCATAAGAATATGTCATCAATAGTTTGTATTATGTACTAACTTTCCAAAATTTTATAAAAGTAAATCTGATCTTTAAGCAAAACACATTTTGTCGCTATTTCTATAAAAAAGAACAACGCTGTTGTACCCCCAGCAATTTTACAATTTATTCTTATCATCGAATATAAGGCACACATCGGAAATTAGTCTCACCCAATTTCAGTTGAGTTAAAGATGAATGATAAGAAAGCGTGTGTTTGCAAATAAATGGAACTAGTTCGCGCCTAGCAGCGCCATTATTTGGGAGTAGCGCGATATGTCGTCATGTACTTATAATGCGAACAAATTTTTAAATTGAATTTAATTTTGGCTGTTCGTTTTTTTGAAGTAGAGTCTAATTATGTTTATCAATGGGTTGAACAAAATGTACCCAAACAATTTGTGAGTAATGAAGCTTTTGTTTCTGAATGTAGATTTTGCTTTTGGACACCTTGTGAATTTTAGACCGAGTAGAAGGTATGCTATGCTAGTTAGGCGGAAGTTGCAAAAAATATTAAGCTGTTCAAACAAAAAATTAATCATTGGAATATTTATCGGTTTAAAATAACGTGAAAAGTGTGCCTTTCCGGTCCCCAAAAAATGTTTTAAAAAAATCCACACTTATCCATGGTCCATTATGACCAAGAAAAAATTCTTTGAAAAATCCACGACTATAATGGACCATCAGAAAAAATATTCTTTAAAAAATCCACGCTTATAATTGACCATCAGAAAAAATATTCTTTAAAAAAAACCACGACTATAATGGACCATGATAAATATTCTTTAAAAAACCCTTTAAGGGGACCCCCCCATTCTCGGGGTCAAACATTTTTTTGACTTAATTCGATTCTACACTAATTCAAAAATGTCTCTACAAAATTTCAAGTGAAAATCTCAAGAACTCTTGAAGATATAACCGATTTATTGTGTCAGCATCAAGTGATGGCTAAAGGACTTCTCAAACTTTAAACGCGTTTTTCTCTTTTGCGAATGGCGTGCACGATAACTCAAAAACTAATAACCCAATCGATTCCAAATTTTTATAGGTTTCTCTGTGAGCGTATAGCTATCGTATGAACTAGGATAAAGCCAATCGGTGAAGATCTTCCTTATCTTTTAACTTGGTTTTTTGTTAAAAATCGGCGATTTTCCAACAATATTTTTTCAAAGGTTTTTTGTTTTGTTAATTTTAGAGCGAAGTCAATAATCCTAGTTCATACGAGAGCCAGACATGTACTCTTTCTAACACCGTTGGAATTTTCGGATTCCGATGTTCCAGTGAGGAGTTATCATGCCCGCCATCAAAAATAAGGACTTTTCTTTAATTACAAAAAACAACAACAAAGCAATAACAAAATTTTTTTGGAAATTATTTTTCTTCTCTTTTAAATCTTCAAATATATATGTGCAAAGTTACAAACCTTAACAAGCATTGGTATTGATTTACCAGCCCATTGAAAATCTTGAAAAATTGAAATCGAGAATGGGCGGGGTTCCCTTAATAGATCAAATCCTATTGTTGTCTGTGCATTCTTTCTTTGAAATATCCATCTCTATTGTGGTCCTTGAAAGTCATAAAAGTCATGTAATTGTTATTTAAGAAATATTAAAAAAAATACTACCAATTTGGTTCTCACATATATAAAAAATTAGGTTTGTGACAAAATAGGGACACAAAATAATCAGTTAACTATTTACCCCGACTTATGGCTTCTTACAGCATATCAGGTTTTGATTTCCCTGCTTTATTGTAAGTCATTACAATACCCTGATTGCCATAGTTTTGACTATCGTTCACAAAGATAAACAAAAGAACGGATGGAATGGAATGGACTGGATGAATTGCTGATTTGTGGTTGTCTGCATTTCGAAGTGTTGTTGTTGTAGTTGTCAAGAAATCATGTTTAATGTAACATTAATGAGTTCAACATTTTGTGGTTTTTGTGTGAAATTAAATAACTTGGGGTCTTCCTCTCCGGTTGTGTGTGTTGTGTTTTAATGTTTATTGAAAGCCTAAATGATTTGACACAAGACTGACGATTCACAATGATGGTGATGGGGCCGATGCGAGCGATGCTCATGGGGATGACGATGAAGGCACTGATGATATCATGTCATGATTTCAAGTCACTGAGTGGTGTAATGTGTGAAGAAGATAATGAAAGAACTCACATCATTGTAATACGATATATGGAACAACAGATGCTGAAGGGCAAAGACAGAAACCTTCACATATACTTTTGAAATGTTGGAAAGGAAGAAGAAAAAAAAACCGAGATTTAAACATGAATGCTTAAACATACTTGACACCTAAAAAATATGATATTTTGACAGGTCGTAAGAAGGAGGTTATTTATAGCTGTTCGACCGCAGGTCATTGAACATAAGAGGAGAATACTTTAAAGCAGCTATGTATGTGGCTAAGTGAAGGTGTACAAGAAGGAGTCAGCTTATAGGTACATGAACCTAATGCTCATAGATTTTCTTCATACACAAATTTTAATTTAAAATGTCCTCATATGTATACCAGGATTATGGATTCCGTAGCCTATGAAAATCATCCAATCCAATTGGACACTATATCTCAAATAAAATAATCAATTTGATTTCTGCCTCCCAGATATTGAAAATTCCAACAAAATAATGCAATCGATATCATTTTCAAAGACATATCCTGTTTATCATTTAAATATCATATTTAGTGTTAATGACTTCGCATCTCATTATAGAAGAGGGACGACATCCTCTTTTGGAGAAATGATTAAATTGTTTCCCTTAAGATTCTTAAAAGTTCATCTCCTACTTACATCATATTTACATTTCTCATGAATGTTTGTGTTTTTTGTATTCTTGCTGATTACAATGTACCTCTTTTATAGTTTTGATCCTCCTTGTTTTGTTCCCATCCAAGCATAATCTTATTTTGCAATTTCTGATGATGCTTCTTTATAAAGTGCGTATTTAGACATTCCCTTCATCATATCAAGTCACACACACCCAACGTTAACGAATGCAACGATTTCATTCACAACAATGTTGTTGACATTAACATTAGTACAGGGCGGGCAAAACACTATGTCGGGACGTACATACACAGTGGTCTTATAATGAAAACATTTTATACCATTAAAAAAGCTGGAGTGTAGACATTTTCGTTTTAAATCCAGGTGTCTGTAATTAAACATTCGAGGTTCTTGGAAGGTGAAAAATATATTTTAACACATTAAGGACCGTTCACGAGTTTTGGGGAAAAAGAAATCCATTAGGCCGGCATGTTAGCAGTCGTAATATCACATAAGAGATAAAAATCAACCATAAACCAGTTTTAATCCATTTACACAAAGCTGGATTCAAAAAACAGCTCAATGTTTGGGTGCCACACCATTAAAACAAATTGGATTGCGAATGCTTGGCCAAACAGAATGAGATAGACCCTTTTCTTGGATCACATACGAAAACCCTGTGTGGAAACGATCGTGGTCAAAGAGCGGTGAAACACCTCAAACGGTGGCCAAACCAGGATTAACGGCTAGGAAGGTTCTGCTATGCATTTAGTGGGACTGGAAGGGGATTATTTATTATGAGTTGCTTCAATGTGGCCAAACGCTAAATTCTGATCTCTACTGTCAACAACTGGACCGTTTGAAGATAGCAATTGACCAGAATTGGCCAAGAGGAGAGGTGTCGTGTTCCACCAGGACAACGCTAGGCCACGCACATCTACAGTGACTCGCCAGAAACTTCGGGAGCTTGGATGGGAAGTTTTAATGCATCCGCCATACAGTCCGGACGTGGCACCAAGCGATTATCATATTCTTATGTATTGAAATATGTCTTTAATGATAAAAAATTGGTATCTAGGGAATATTGTGAAAATCGACTACTAGAGTTGTTTGCCAATAGAGAAAAGGACTTCTATGAAAGAGGCATTATGAAGTTACCTTTAAATTGGAAACAAATCATACAACAAAACGGTGCATATTTGGCCCAAATCGGGCATTCCGAAGCATGTTAAATATATAAAAATAATGAATTTCTTTTCCCCCAACTATGCGGATGTTTTGCACCTCAGGTCTTATTTCTGATGAGGAATATGAACATATCTGCCATTAAATTCACAGTTCCACTCTTCACTGCTTGGACGGCTTAAATGAGCCTCCTGTTGTACATAATGATCGACAGGCAACCGATTCCGACCACTAATTACTTCAAGATATCGGGTTATGGCAAGCCATTATTTACTTACTTACTTAGCTGGTTTGTGACAGAACTTTCGTTCCATAAGCCGAGCTTAAAAAGATTTCCAGGCGCGTCGGTCTTTTGCGCAGTTTTTTCAATTTGAAAGACAATTTTCGGCAATATTGTCTTCGACTTGATCTTTCTATCTTATTCGTGGCCTTCCCCTTCTGCGTGAACCATCAGCTGGTTTGCTTTTATATGCCTTCTTTGCTGGGGCATCTTCATCCATTCTTACAACATGACCTAGCCAACGTAGTCGCTGCAGCTCAATACGTCCAACACTGTCGATGTCCGAGAATAGCTGGTACAACTCATGGTTCATTCGACGGCGATATTCACCGTCAACGCAGATCGGCCCATAGATCTTTCGGAGAATTTTCTCTCAAACACTCCAAGAGCTGCCTCATCTGCTTGCGTAAGTACCCATGTTTCAGATCCACATAACAGCACGGGTAGTATCAGCGTCTTGTAGAGTGTGAGTTTAGTCTGGCGGGAATCGCCTTGCTTTTGAATTTTTTGCTCAGACCATAATAGCACCAGTTGGCCATCACTATCCTTTTCCGAATTTCAAAACTGATGTAATTCGTTCTATTTATGGCGGTACCAAGGTATATAAAATCTTTGACTACCTCGAAGCTGTAGTTCTCAAGTTCCACAGTTGGTCCGGCATGCCACTGTTATTTGCTATAAAATGAGAAGTAGGAATAATGTACTCAAGTCGTTGGCAGGCTCTCACTCACAATGGGACCTGTTTCACCTCATATAAAAAGTTCAGTCCAATCCGTGGTTATATATACGCAGCGGATGCGTATTCGGACAAGCTAGAATGTCACCATAAGAAATGCCACACTGTGTCTTCTCATGGCACCAGTGGACCATCTGCATTAGGAGACGGATATCATTTTCGCAGTGGAAGAATATTCAGACCTGGCAGAATGCCGCCCTGAGAACTGCAACGAAAGGATGTCTTCTTAAGACTCCTGTAGTTAATCCTTATGAAAATAAAAATAGCATACCCGTCCATCGACACAATCAAATGTACCCGACTCAATTCCTATTGCCCAACTTGCACACTAGGACGACACGACTCGTTGCCCCAATTAAACTGCTCATCTATTCCTAGAAGGAATGTCTTCTTATAGAAGACTAAATGGTGATTTTGTAGAAGGCTAAAAGACTTTTTATTGAACACCAGAAGAACAGAAGAATAGAAGTTGATCTGCGTATAGGCTGGCCTTTATGTAGAATGACAAAAGAAGATCTTACCGAAGACAAAAAAAATTATTTTTGTAGAAGACCAGAAAATTTGTTTGTAGAAGCCGATATTCGTATAGGAAACCTGTAGTAGATCCTGCTGTAAAAGGCCAGAGGAATGTATTCTTGTAGAAGACTAAATATAGGTATTCTTATTGAAAATCACAAGAAAGTCTTCCTATGTAAGTCAAGGAGAAGTTTTTCTTGTTGATGAACAGACTGCCTTGGTATAGAAGATCAAAAAAAATTATTTTTGTGGAGGACCAAAAGACGTTCTTCTTATGAAATAACAGAAGATTAAGATCTTTTTGAAAAGGTCATAAGTAGGTCTTCTTATAGAAGGACAGAAGAAAGTCTTCTTACAGCAAACCAGAAAAATGTCTTCTTAGAGAATACCAAACTAAGGTATTTTTATGAAAGAACAGAAGACGACCTTCTTATAAAAGAGCAGATTATGGTCTGCTTATAGATGTATGAATTTTTAAAGACCAGAGGTCTTTATATAAGACCAGATTAAAGTATTCTTCTTAGAAACTAATACAGGTCTTATAAATGACCGGATGAAGTTCTTATTATGGTAGATTGGTTTGGTTTTTAGAAGGCCACAATACATTGTTATATGAAACCAGAAGTAGGGTTTCTTAGTGAAGAACAGCATAAGTTTTTCGTATAGAAGACCAGACAGTATTATTGTACTTATAGAAGACAATATGTAGTTCTTATAGAAGATCAAAAGGTATTCTTAAAGAAGGTCAGAAGTTGTTCTTTAGAAGGTCAGCAGACCTTCTTACAGAAAGTCTGAAGGCCTTCCTATAGAATATAAAAAGAATGTTGTTACGGAATTTCAAGATTTTTTGAGATGTTCATTTGACATTTTTAAGAGAAATTCTTAAATAATTGTAGGTTTGAATTAAATTAACATCTCAACTCCAAATTACAATGTAAAATTTTAAAATATCTTATATCCCCTGTCCATCCTCCTCTGAAAATCATTCTTTAGCAAATGATGTAGAACGTAGTGAACATAAAAAGGTGGACATAAAGTTCATGGTAAATGATTTTGATATTCGTTTTTATTATTATTTTTTTTTTTTTTGCTTTGCATTTTCGTACTCATTACAGCAATGTTGACATTAAAAACTAGCATCGCATCGTCGCTCATCATCATCCTCATCAACGCTGCAATGAAGACTCTAAAAATGTTGTAAACATCCTAAGTATCCCATTAAATGTATCCCAGGATGGTGCCCTTGAAATCGGCTGACGAGAGAAAAACTATTCAAAGGGGTTATTGTTGATGTGCTTCTCCTTCTTCATCGTGATGATGTCGCCTAAGTATGCGTATTTAATTGGCGCACTTTTCATCTTTATATAAGTAAATTTATGCAGCAGTATCTCATACACCCCTTTATGACTTACGGGTTGTTGGTCTTCTGCGCTTCGTCTTAATCAAAATATAAGTGAATAAAACACCCATTTATTCAGTCATCCATCCATTCAGCCATGGTGTTTAGTTGATTTACAGAATATGCCTGGTCTGCCTGTGACGTCGGAAAGCATTGGATGTGGTGATGGAGAAAAAGCGTAACCCCAATGCGTAGATGGTAATGACGACGATGATGTTGCTGCTGCGTATAACTTGTCCAATGTTTGCCATGAATCTTTATCTCCTTTTGGAATGATATTTTTTATGAGAAGTCATCTTATGGGTGATTTGGGCGTGGTAATTTAGTTTCATTCTTTGTTGTTGTTTATTTCGGTTTGTTTACGCAGAAGATAAATAATTTTATGATGGCTATGATTTGTACAGTGATTTACTTGTTTTTTTGTTGCGATATTTTTGCTGCGTGAGAAAAATATAATTAAATGACAAAACAGGGAGGGGAGAATTGAAATCAGGTCGTGTAATAATATGCCAGGATGGGGTAAAGTGATATTCCGAATGAGAACGAAGGTCTTCTATAAACAGACTTTCTGGCCTTTCTATAGAAGAACAAAAGGACTTCTTATGGGAAGGCAAGAATAACATATTATAGAATACTAGAAGGTCTTCTTATAGAACATCCGAAGGACTTTTTGTAGATTAACAGAAGGTCTTCCTCTGGGAGCCCAGACGAACTTATAGAAGACCAAAAGATATTCTTATAGAGGCCCAGAAGGTCTTCTTACAGAAACCCTGAACGTCTTCTTATAGGAACCCTGAAGGTCTTCATATCGAAGCCCTATAAGCCTTCTTATAGAAGACCAGAAGGTCTTCTTATAGAAGACCAGAAGGTCATCTTATAGATGACCAAAAGGCCTTTTTAGAGAAGACCAGAAGGTCTTCTTAAAGAAGACCAGAAGGTCTTATAGAAGACCAGGAGGTCTTCTTATAGAAGACCAGAAGGTATTCTTCTTATAGAAGACCAGAAGGTATTCTTCTTATAGAAGACCAGAAGGTCTTCTTATAGAAGACCAGAAGGTCTTCTTCTTATAGAAGACCAGAAGGTCTTTTTCTTATAGAAGACCAGAAGGTCTTCTTCTTATAGAAGACCAGAAGGTCTTCTTCTTGTAGAAGACCAGAAGGTCTTCTTCTTATAGAAGACCAGAAGGTCTTCTTCTTATAGAAGACTAGACGGTCTTCTTCTTATAGAAGACCAGAAGGTCTTCTTCTTATAGAAGACCAGAAGGTCTTCTTCTTATAGAAGACCAGAAGGTCTTCATCTTATAGAAGACCAGAAGGTCTTCTTCTTATAGAAGACCAGAAGGTCTTCTTATAGAAGACCAGAAGGTCTTCTTCTTATAGAAGACCAGAAGGTCTTCTTCTTATAGAAGACCAGAAGGTCTTCTTATAGAAGGCCAGAAGGTCTTCTTATAGAAGACCAGAAGGTCTTCTTATAGAAGGCCAGAAGGTCTTCTTATAGAAGGCCAGAAGGTCTTCTTATAGAAGACCACAAGGTCTTATAGAAGACAAGGTCTTATAGAAGACAAGGTCTTATAGAAGACAAGGTCTTATAGAAGACAAGGTCTTATAGAAGACAAGGTCTTATAGAAGACAAGGTCTTATAGAAGACAAGGTCTTATAGAAGACAAGGTCTTATAGAAGACAAGGTCTTATAGAAGACCAGAAGGTCTTCTTATAGAAGACCACAAGGTCTTATAGAAGACAACGTCTTATAGACGACCAGAAGGTCTTCTTATAGAAGGCCAGAAGGTCTTCTTACAGAAGACCACAAGGACTTCTTATAGAAGACCACAAGGTCTTCTTATAGAAGACCACAAGGTCTTCTTATAGAAGACCACAAGGTCTTCTTATAGAAGACCACAAGGTATTCTTATAGAAGACCACAAGGTCTTCTTATAGAAGACCAGTAGGTCTTCTTATAGAAAACCAGTAGGTCTTCTTATAGAAAACCAGTAGGTCTTCTTATAGAAAACCAGTAGGTCTTCTTATAGAAAACCAGTAGGTCTTCTTATAGAAGGCCAGTAGGTCATCTTATAGAAGACCAGTAGGTCTTCTTATGGAAGACCAGAAGATCTACTTGTAGAAGAGTACAAGGTCTTCTTATAGAAGACCACAAGGGCTTCTTATAGAAGACCACAAGAGCTTCTTATAGAAGACCACAAGGGCTTCTTATAGAAGACCACAAGGGCTTCTTATAGAAGACCCCAAGGGCTTCTTATAGAAGACCACAAGGGCTTCTTATAGAAGACCACAAGGGCTTCTTATAGAAGACCACAAGGGCTTCTTATAGAAGACCACAAGGGCTTCTTATAGAAGACCACAAGGGCTTCTTATAGAAGACCACAAGGGCTTCTTATAGAAGACCACAAGGGCTTCTTATAGACGACCACAAGGGCTTCTTATAGAAGACCACAAGGGCTTCTTATAGAAGACCACAAGGGCTTCTTATAGAAGACCACAAGGGCTTCTTATAGAAGACCACAAGGTCTTCTTATAGAAGACCACAAGGTCTTCTTATAGAAGACCACAAGGTCTTCTTATAGAAGACCACAAGGTCTTCTTATAGAAGACCACAAGGTCTTCTTATAGAAGACCACAAGGTCTTCTTATAGAAGACCACAAGGTCTTCTTATAGAAGACCACAAGGTCTTCTTATAGAAGACCACAAGGTCTTCTTATAGAAGACCACAAGGTCTTCTTATAGAAGACCACAAGGTCTTCTTATAGAAGACCACAAGGTCTTCTTATAGAAGACCAGAAGGTCGTCTTATAGATGACCAGAAGGTCTTCTTTTAAAAGACCGGAAAATCTTTTTATAGAAGACCAGAAGGTTTTCTTCTTATAGAAGACCAGAAGGTTTTCTTCTTATAGAAGACCAGAAGGTCTTCTTCTTATAGAAGACCTGAAGGTCTTCTTATAGAATAGCAGACGGTCTTCTTATAGAATAGCAGAAGGTCTTCTTATAGAATAGCAGACGGTCTTCTTATAGAATAGCAGAAGGTCTTCTTATAGAAAAGCAGAAGGTCTTCTCATAGATGACCTTATTGTCATTTATTTTTTGTCTTCTAAAAGAAAGTCTTCTTCTAGAAGATCACAAGGTCTTTTTATGGAAGACCAGGTGGTCTAATAGAAGACCAAAAGGTCTTCTTATAGGATACCAGAAAGTGTTCATATAGAAATAGCAGAAGGTCCTTCTTCCCTTTTGTAAGAACAAGATGTTCTTATTGAAAAGGAAGGCTTTTCATATAAGACCAGCAAAGTACCTACTTCTAGAAGGCCAGTAGAAGGTCTTCTTATGGAATACCAGAAGAAGTTCTTCAAATATATTTTTATCGTAAACATATGCTCGAATAGATTTTAATTTCAAAGCAAATTTTGTTACACTTCCACAAACACTATTTGCTACTTCAACGAACATCACTTCAAGTCTTTTTACAGCAATATTCAAATTGAACAATAACAGAATATCAAAAATAAGCATTGCATTGTAAAAACATTTTTTCGACATCTTAAGACGCAATATTGGATTAAATCTATGCAAAACAACCCTTAACGTGTTTTTATGACTGCTCGAAAATCTAACGAAGTTTATTTTTTACAACAACTTAAAAAATTGAAATAACATTTCTTTATATTCAAAAATAAACAAATGAAATTCTATTACCAGTTTTCAACACGTCTAACAGGATATTGTGTTGATTCGTTTATTGTTGAAGGGTGGCAAGGTAAACCCCTTTTTGGCGTAATGTGAAACATTTAAATTTATGGTGGTGGTTAAATTGCCCTTATAAAAATATTGCGTATCTTCACAACTTTTATTATGGCATTTTATAAGATTTAGTACTGTTAAAAGTGTGTAAAGGATTTCGAATGGCTATGACATATAAAATTCGAAATTAATAGAAATATTTTGGTTTTGTAAACTTGATACAGTTTTGGGAATATAGACTTGGAACAATGTAAACATTATAAAATGATTTTTGGGACCGATTCAAAGGTGATTTTTATGAGTTTTGCAGAGAGCGGAGCACGCTCCCAGCTCCGGTTGCTTTGGACAATATTGATTGGAGATCTATCTTTGTTTCAGTGAATATTCATGCATTACTTGTAAAAATCCTGCACACTGAAGTTATCAATGTTTTGTGATTTAGTCATGCAGCACATCATTCATGACAACGCGATCTAGCGCATGATACTGGCAACTAATGAACCTTTCTCTTCGAGCCTGGCAGTTATAGCTCTTAAGGCATTTGCGTGAAAGTAAAGCATCATTAAGTTTTACCGTAATGACTTGGTCCGATATATATATCGAATGTTTAATATTTTACTCCACCAAGCTTAAGCTCCATACCAATAAGTGCGGTCCTCTCTGTCTTAACGTCATAAATGTATTTGCTAACGGAACACGAAAAATCGGGAAACTAACAAAAACACAAATGAGTAAAAGAAGGAGTAGCTACCATAACTGAACCCAAAGGAGTAGCTACCATAGACGAATCCTACGTTTTACGACCATCTTAAAAAAAATACATAACCGCTTATATCTTAGGAATTTTCTTTTTTGAACAATTACAAAAATTCAAAATAAGCCACTTGCATTTGATTGTGAAAAAATGACGAAGGGTGTTCATTGATTTTAAGAGTTGAAGCTTTATCTTCATAAACATGGTCTTTCGCGTAGCTCCATAAAAAATCAAATGGTGCGAAGTTGGATGATAATGGTGGCCAGTTCTTTGACATGTGGCAGCGTCTTGTTGAAACTATATATTCTCGTAACTCGAATTCTTCAGTAACAGGACAAAAGTCGTTCCATTGTCATTTTCGAAGAAGTCACAACTTTGGACGAAAGAACACACCAAACAAAGTCTTTTTCTGGATGAAATTGACTCTCTTCAATTTCTTAAGGATTATCAGAACCCCAAATATGACAATTTTGTATATTAACATACTCACCAACTGAGAAATTTGCTACATTGCCAAAGAAAATTTGCAGTTCAAGCACTCATTCTTCGTGTCTGCGAAGTTGCGAATGGTCATCTGGTTTCAGGTTTTGCGTGAGCTGGACTTTATATGAATGCAAGCGTAGATCTAAATGCAAAACACGCAGCGATAATTTCAGCAGAACGAGCGAAACGATGATGGACGGGCATATCAATACTTCTAACCTCTCTAGTCTCTTCAAATTTCCCACACAAAGAGTTAAAACATTAATTAATTTAATATTATGCTAATAGAATGTCTTATTTGATCCAAACTGTGTACATCGTAATATTTCTTTCAAATTAAAATTAAGTTCGAAAATGGTGATAGTTTAACTCCTTCTGGTACCTCCCCAAACAAAATGGTCAAACTTTTGCTAAAAATGCGTTTTAAAATATCACGCGAACAGAGCACCCAATTCAAGTCAAGCTATGCACAACCCCAAATTTTAACTATACCTGCTTATTGTTGGGAGATGGGACTTTTCGGTCCCCTCCTTCTGGTACCTCCCTAACAAAGTGTCAACATTTTAAAAATTTGTTAATCATATATGAACGGAATATCCATAAATTGCATATTATGTTAGCGGAGGCACCAACCAATATTATTTTCCGGTGGTTCCCCAAAGTTTTAATTATGACAATGAAATTTTAAATAAAATCTATACGATTGCACAAAAACTAAAATCGATGCTCTATTAAGATCTAGCTGAAATGAAGGCCCTGGGGGAGTACTTTAAGATTATATATCCATATGGGGTCCGTTAGTCCACTCCTGCTGGTGCAGAAATCTAGCTCTATAGTAAAGTCGGTACCGTTTTGTACCCATTAATATAAGTTTTCATAACTGTGTATCTCAACAATCCAATAGAAATCGTGTTCCCCAACTTCAGCATCCCAACCAAATCCAAATTGTACCAAAGTTACTTCCATTTAGCACACATATGTACGAATTTCCAAAACTGCCCACATACCCCAATCCTACACTCTAACAGTAATCTTAATTTCAAAATTCAAGATTGCAGCTCTATTGGTTCAGTACCATTTAGTACCCATAAATACAATTTTCCAAACCTGCATCTATACCAATTTTTTTTTTTCAAAGTCCAGTGTTCCAGCTCTGCCGTTTCTCCCAAATCCAAATTGTACCAAATATAGTATCGTTTAGTACTTTTCGTACAAATAATTACAAATTTCCAAAACTACATTCCGACGTTAATATTAATATCAAATTCCAGGATTCCAACTCCATTCGTTCCTCAAAATTCAAAATGTACCAAATTTAGGACTGTTTAGTAATTGTTGTATACATGTGTACACACTTCCAAAACAACATCCTTATCTTGACTCTACATTTCAACCCTGATTCGAATTCCAAATTTTATGTTTTTAACTCTATCAGCTCAAATGCTATGAAATTTTAACAAATTTGATACATTTTAGACATTTTTGGATACTTTTAGTTTGAATTTCCAAAAACCCAAATTTATGAATTCTACCTTTACCAGTTCGCCAAATACAGATGTTAGCATATATTTAGTATCTTTCGTGCCGTACCCGACATCTAAGAGTAACCGTCACCTCAAATTTCAAGATTCGTGCTTCAGTCGTTCGGTTTGGGTGTTGAGGAATCCTTAAGTCAGTTAGTAACCCAGTCAATCACTTTACTATTTTATTAATATAAATAAGTATTCGAAATTTATTTATCTCGATTACGGATGAAATGTACATCTATCTATCATCCATTCTGCACGATTTGTATATACATTTATAATTATCACCTGAGGAAATATGTAATTATACAAATTATTGACTAATTAACTAAATGATTTATTTATCTAAGATTATTCGTTTCCTATATAACGATCCGCCAGTTCATTATACGCTAAATAAACAACTCACGGAAAATAGTAACGCCCACACTTCTTCTTTGATGTATCGTCGTCAACGTCGTCGTAAAACGTCAAAAACATGTTTAAATAATGAGACGATTAAATCACGATGCAATAAACACTTGTTGTAATAAAGTAAATGCTACTAGATTATAAAATAAAACACATTATTTATATATTGTAAAGCGATTGGGGGGTAATTGCAATTACAAAATGCTTAAGTAAATATTTGCAAACATCAACAGTGATTTTACACTGGTCTACAAAAATTAAAAAGAACTCAATTCAAAAATAATATTATAGGAAAATTCGTACAATAGATGCAACTTCTGAAATTTTTCAGGTTTGACCATATAACTGCTTATTATTTAGTTTTTATATAAATATTATTTCTATATAATTTAATGTTTTTTTATTTAAATTTACAATTTGTTTTTCTTTCTTTACAGGTAAGCTTTTGCATTTATCATCACCTGGTAAGAATAATCTATACTAATAAAAGAGTAAAGTGATTGACTGACTGATTTAAGGATTTATCAACGCCCAGACGATAGAATCTTGAAATTTTGGGTGAGGGTCACTCTTGGTCCAAATGTGACAGATAAGGCTAGGTTTTTGGAAATTCGTACTAAAACGGTACGAAAAGTACTATAAAGTACTACTCTATACTAATAAAAGAGTAAAGTGATTGACTGACTGACTGATTTTCGATTCATCAACGCCCAGACGAAAAGGCTGAAGCTAGAATCTTGACATTTTGGGTGAGGGCCACTCTTGGTCTAAAGGTGACAGATAAGGCTGGGTTTTTTGATATTTTTATTTGGCGAACCAGTAGAACTAGAACTCTGAAATTTGGAATTTGAGGGTCACAGATGGAGTGCAGAATAGGTATAGAAAAGGGCTTTTTTTGAAATTCGAACTATAAGTATCCAAAAAGTACTAAATTTGGTACAATATCGTGGCATGTGAATGGATTGAGCTAAAAACTTGAAATTTGGAATGCAATTTAATGTTGAGATGTAGGCTCGATATGAGGAGAGTTTGGAGAGCGTGTACTCATGTAACAAATCGAGCTGGATTGCTGAAAACTGGAAGTGTCGGAGTGCAGGATTAGGATATGTACGTAGTTTTGGAAAATTTTTACTTATGTGTACGAAAAGTATTAATCGTACTATAATTGTTACAATTTGGATTTGGGTGAACCGATAGAGCTGGAACAATGAAATTTGGAGTTAAGATCATTGAAGGGACGTAGGATTAGGGTCAGGGTTCAGTTTTACAAATTAATACTTATGGGTTAGTAATGGTACTAAATTTGGTACAATTTGAATTTTAGGTGAACCAATAGAGCTAGAATCATGGAAATTGCAGTCAGGATCACTGTGGAGGTGTAAGATTGAAATATGTAGGAAGTTTTAGAAATTCGTACCAATGTGTGCTAAATTTGGTACAATTTAAATTGTGGGTGAAGCGATAGAGTTGAAATCATGAAATTTTGATTTAGGATCACTGTGGAGGTGTAGGTTTGGAGTATGTAGTAAGTTTTGGAAAATCGTACTACTGTGTACCAAATTTGGTACAATTTGAATTGTGGGTGAACCGATAGTGTTGGAATCCTGAAACTTGGATTTAGGATCACTGTGGGGGTGTTGATTTGGGATAGGAAGGAGGCTTTGGAAATAAGTACTACTGTGTACTAAATTTGGTACAATTTGAATTGTGGGTGAACCGATAGATTTAGAATCCTGAAACTTGGATTTAGTATCACTGTGGGGGTGTAGGATTGGGGTATATAGAAAGTATTGTAATTGGTACTACTGTATACAAGATTTGGTACAATTTGAATTGTGAGTGAACCTATGGAGTTGTAATCCTGAAACATGGATATAGAATCACTATCGGTCACTAAATTTGGTACAATTTAAATAGTGGGTGAACTAATAGATTTTGAATGTTGAAATTTGAATTTTGAATAATTGTTGGGTCTAGGAACGGGGTATGCATGACGTTTTATTGGATGTTTGAAGAGGGTACTTATGGAAATTGTGTGTGCTAAATGGAAAATTTGGATTTGGGTGAACATTTAGAGCTCGAATAATGAAATTTCAGACATATGCAGTTTTATCTAAAAATAAAATAATATTTTAATAAATTATTAAATATTTCCTACATTCGCTGACGAAGTTGCGGGCATATACTAGTAAATTAATAAAAATAGGGATATGCTATTGGTTTTCCCATACTATTTTTATACTTTGATAAAACTTCCATATATTGCCTCTGGCTATCAGCCAGCTATTCATTGCATAGCTTTTTTGTGGTATCTAACAATTAATGTAATACAGCAATACATGCAACTGAAATTAACAAACTAATCATAATTATAGTCATTTTACACCGCCAGAAACTACAAAATTATTTTTTCTTCATTCATTTTGCGAAACAAAAAACTGAAAACAATTGAAAATTTACATTTTTATAACTCAACACTTTGTCGGTCGTTTAAACACTCCAATGAATTCAAAAAATTAACTTCAACTATTTGAAAATGAATAGAAAAACAAACTGGAAAATACATACAAAATAAAAAAAAAAAATAAAAAAACAAGCAACCGTGTCTACTGTTTAGAGACCCTCTATCAAAATGCAATTCGTAATTAAATTGTTTAAGTAGTTGCAAATCAACAAATATATGAATATGCAATGAATTGTTTGTTATTATTTATTAGTTGTTTTTTTTTTAATTTTCGAAATAATAGATGGAGTCGAACTTAACAATATTTGTAGTGGAGGTACTTAACATAAATGATTCGATGGTAGAACAAGCAATCAATAGTCTATTTCGATTTTAGACTTGGGTTCCCTAAATGTTACTTTAAAAAGAGGGGGACTTACATTGTATAATACACTATAAAAGACTGGTAGGAGTACGTAAGACCATTATTTTTTATATATATACACAACAATTCCGTCGAACAGTCGATAAAAAAATTGTTTGAAAGTTATCAACCAATAAAGAAGGGCTGCAGGACAAATTTTCCTAGATCCCAAGTCGGAGAAGAGTGAATAGTCTTCGAGGCGGGTGACATTTTAAAAATTCCCTTTATTTAAAGAGGACAGTGGGAGATAATAGTCTCTACTTCGCCATAGGTCAATTTTTTAAATTTTTATATCAATTTTAGACTCTGAATAACCTACCTGCGACATTTGTATAGTCAAAAAATTTGATGTCTAATATTCATGTATTTATTCCTCATATGCTTTGACTTATGAAATTTCATCTCAAATATAATAATGCTAGACCGGCTACTTCGTTAGCGAACGTCAGAATTATTTATAACGTGTTCTCACAGAGAACTACATAATCAGAAGAGCTATTCAACCTACACACCAATATTCACCATAATTGAAATTTTAGTACCATTTAATACCTTTGTAATCTTGTAGTATTCTTTTCTTAAATTACCTAAATATCTCTCCACTAGCTATCCATATTTCAAATCTAGCTCTACACTTATTTTAGTATCATTTATTTCCTTTCGTACTTACTTATTTCCTTACTTATATTTCAAGCCCTATAGGTTAACCCAAATCTTAATTTTACCGAATTTAGTACACGTGAATATAAATCCAATAAAAATCATATTTCCCGATTTCTTCATTCCAGCCCGATCGCCTCTCCCAAATATAATAGTACCAATTTTAGTACCATTTAAAATACATTAGTACGAATTTCTAAAACTTCCAACGTACCCCGATCCTACACTTCAACAGTAATCATAATTTTAATTTTCAAAAATTCCAGCTGTATCGTTTCACCCAAATCCAATTTTGATACCATTTAGTACACATTAATACGAATTTTCATACCTTCCTATATACCCCAATTTCTGGATTCCAGCTCTATCGGTCCATCTATAATTGAAATTGTACCAAATTTAGTACACATAAGGACGACCTACCAACACCACCTATATCATACAACCAATGGAAATTTTTTCCCGATTTCAGGACTATCGGTTCACCCAAATCCAAGTTTAGTACCATTTAGTACACATTAGTATGAATTTCCGAAATTCCCACATAGCCCAATCCTATCCCCCAACAATGATCCTTACTTCAAATTTAAAAACTCCAACTCTACCAGTTCAACATTTAATACCATTTAGTGCACAATAGTATATATTGCAAAGACTTCCTACATAACCCCAATCCTACCCCCAATAATCATTCCAACTCCAAATTTCAGGATCCCACCTCTATAGTTTTACCCAAAATTCAAATTGTACCAAATTTAGTACCCAAAAGTATGAACTTCCAAAACTACATCCTATACTCCAAAAGTAACCCTATTTCCAAAATTCAGAATTTCCAAAACTTCCAACATATCCCCCAATCCTACCCCCCAAACAATGATCATAACTCCAAATTTCAGGATCCCTCCTCTAGCTGTCCGTCAAAAATTCAAATTGTACTAAAATTTAGTAAATTTCCAAAACTACATCCATACCCCAATCCTACTCTCCAGCAGTTAACCTATTTCCCAAATTCAGTGTTCCAGCTACATCGGTTTACACAAATCATAATTGTACCAATTATAGTACGATTTAGTACTTTTTGTACATATAAGAAAAAAATTTCGCAAACAGAATATATATTCTAATCCTACAATCCGACGGTAATGTAATTTCAATTCAGGATTCCAGCCCCATCCATTTCTCCAAATTGTACCACATTTAGTACTTTTCGAATACATAAGTACACACTTCCGTAAACACCTCTTTATACCTCGAATCATTTTTGAAACTCAAATTTCATATCATATCAGAATCCGAAATATTAAATACTGCTCGTATCGAAATTGGAGATACCATTGTACGGGTGATCTGCCTGAACGTGGAACACTATTAATAATTTTTTCATCCAAACTAATATACCGTAATATTTTCTTCAAACTTCAGTCAAGTTCGAAGATGGGGAATATCGGCCGATTGCTTCTGGTACTCACAAAATGGTCGAAATTTAGCTGACAAATTATTTTATAATATCATGCGAACGGACTATATGTTTTGAACTAAGCTTTGTAAAACCTAATATTTAAAGCAACCCTGTATAATCTTAAAGACTTATCGGTCCAGTGTTTCTAGTACCTGGCCCACAAATGGTCAATATATTGAAAACTTGTAATGGAATTTCCAATTTTATTCATATTTTGAGCATCGCAATGTTTTTTACGAGGCCTAGAATAGGCCTATCGGTTCACTTCGTCCGGTACCTCCCGCACAAAGTGTCAAACATGTTAATATCTACATCCAATATAAAGTGAATGAAAGTTTGAAGATTGGGGTGAGGATATATATATGTCGGCGGTATCGACATTCCAAAACGTGGCTACCCCAAAAAGGAACGACATATTCCACTTTTCAATACCAAACATCCTATGAGTAGCATCAATGTATGTGTAAAATATCAAAACTCAGGTTTCAATATTGCGAGCCTTATCCGACAGACAGTCGGACATAGTTAAATCGACATTTATTCTTATTAAGACTAAATGGGGCACTTTATTAAATTAGCACTTTCTTCCGTTTCTTTAAAAAATTCTTTCATATTTGGCAACACTGCTCGTCATACACCTTCAATCTACTATATATTGACCCACAAACATCTTTTCTACTTTTGCTATTGGCCTATTATTATTTTTATTTGTATAGGATTTTCCTGCACTTCATGTTTATCCGACTTACCCACTCTAATAAATGCAACTGCAAATATTTATAGAATTTTTTTTTTATTATTTTGATGTTACAACAACCTAGTATTGCTTTTGTTTGGTTTTGTTTTCCAACTGCCTGCCTTGTAATTTATGCCAAAGGCTATTTCAACGATAAAGATCTTTAAATGTAACGGTCATTTTCATTCACACACAGTATGAAACGTCAATTATAATTGCCACAAAGCGATTGAAGGCAATGAAAAATGGAAATATTCTCAACATGAAACGTAGAATAATTTTTCAATCGATTAGATAGAACAGATAAATATTTTTTCTATGAGTCGTTAATCAAACAATGGTGGCGGTGGCAGTATATTAACACTAGATAGCTAGCTTGATATTTTATGATTTGCTGATAGCTTAAAGGGATAAATGTGTCAATGCGAAAAATAATACAGAAAAACAAATTACGTCTTGACAATTGAGAACAGGCAAATGTATGTAATTGTAAAAATAATGTTTTGAATAATAAAAATAGTTTATGAGAGTAGTTTATTGGTACACAACGAATTATGGGTGAACTATGTGGTTTACTTACTTACTTAGCTGGCTTGTTACAGAACGGTTGTTCCATAAGCCGAGCTTAAAAAAGATTTCCAAGCGCGTCGGTCAAGATGTTGTTTTCTACTTGGTCCTTCCATCTAATTCGTGGCCTTCCCCTTCTACGGGAACCACCAGTAGGCTCGCTTTTTTATGCCTTTTGTGCTAGGGGATTCTCATTCATTCGCATTGGTCATTGGTCTAGCCACCGTAGTCGCTGCAGCTCATTACGACTGACTATTGCGATGTCCGCGTATAAATTGTAAAGCTCGTGGTTCATTCGACGCAGATATTCACCGTCGACGCAGATCGGCCCGTAGATCTTTCGGAATACGCCCCAAGAGCTGCCTCATTTGCTTGCGCAAGTACCCATGCTTCAGATTCATATAAAGCACGGGTAGTATCAGCGTCTTGTAAAGTGTGAGTTTTGTCTGGCGGGATGTGGCCTTGTTTCTAAACTGCTTACTTAAACCATAGTAGCATCTGTTGGCCATCACAATCCTTCTCTGAACTTCAAAACTTATGTCATTCGTTTTACTTATGGCGGTACCAAAGTATATAATCTTTAATTACCTCGAAGCTCTAGTCCTCAAGTTCCACAGATGGTCCGAGTCTACTGGAAGTCTTGCGCGTTGATACCATAAGCTTGGTCTTCTCGCCTTTTACTGCCAGACCCACTTTGGCTGACTCCTTTTTAATTTGTTCAAAGGTGACTATTACCGCTCGCAATGTTCCACCCATTATATCGTTGTCATCGGCGTAGGCGAGTAACATATGTTGTTTGCTGTACATAGTGCCATTTCTGTTCACCAAACTGTCACCTTGTCTCGTTAAAGGGCTCCGAGAGGTCCTTTCCGACTTAAACTGCTGATCTTGTGCCACTTAGAGTTATCCTGCATAGCCGAATTAATTTTGCGGGAATACCAAACGCAGACATGTTTTTATACACCTCTGAACGGATAGGACTGTCGAATGCGGCTTTATAGTCGACGAATAGGTGGAATGTGTCGATGTGTTATTCATGGGTTTTTTCCAGGATTTGGCGCAGAGTGAAAATCTGGTCAATGGTGGATTTGCCAGGTCTGAAGCCACATTGTTATGGTCCAATAATGTCATTGCCCATTGGCAGTCGTTCACACAGTACGCTGGCTAGCACTTTATATGCGATGGGAAGGAGACTTATTCCTCTATAGTTGGCACATATCGTCTTGTCTCCTTTTTTGTGCACGGGACATAGGATGCTGAGGTTCCAATCATTGGGCATGCGTACCTCTAGCCAAATTGTACTAATAAGCTGGTGTATGCTCCTTGCCAGCATCTGATCACCAGTCTTGAATAGGTAGGCTTGTCACCCATCGGCACCTGCTGCTTGATTATTCTTCAGCCGATTGATTGATATTCTGACCTCATCTTGGCTAGGTGGTATACGCTCTATACCGTCATCTATTATTGGTTTTGGGGTATCCACTTCACTGCTACTATTTGATACCAGAAGTTTCTCAAAATGCTCCTTCCAGACCCTCAGCGCGCTGTCGGTATCTGTCACCAGGTTTCCTTCTTTATCTCTACAGGAGAAAGTGCCTGCACCAAAGCCTTCGGTTTGGTGTTTTACCCGGTGGTAGAATTTTCGGACTTCATTCTGACTCCTGTACATCTCGATTTGCTCACGCTCACGTTTTTCTTTTTCTTTCTTCTTTTTTTCTGAAAATTCGTTTCTCTTCTCTCCTTTTCACCCGATAATTCTCCCTCGCATTACGTGTTGCTACTGTACGCAGGGTTGCCCTATATGCTGCGTTTTTCTTATCAGTAGCATTGCGGCACTCCTGATCGTACCACGGATTTCTTGACGGTGGTCTTTGGTACCCAATGTTGCTTTTGCTGCAGTTTGTAGGGAGTGGGCAATTCCCTGCCGCTGTGTCTATATTATTATAGGGACAAGGGGTGCTTTCGTCAAACAGTTGAATAAGTTGAGCGGAGTATGCCTCTACTACCTGTTGCAGCTTTTCGACGTCGAGTTTCCGTGTTACGTCGCACCATTGCTGCTACATTAAGACGGGTGCGAACCTTGGCTGCCACAAGGTAATGGTCCGAATCGATATTCGCTCCTCGTATTGATCGAACGTCAATAGCACTGTACGAATGCATGATCAATTTGATTTCTCGTTGCTTGATCAGTAGAAATCCATGTGGCCTTGTGTATATCGAGATGCTTGAATTTGGTGCTGCTAACTACCATGTTTTTGCTGCCGCGAAGTTAATCAACCTCATTCCGTTGTCGGAGGTTTCTTCGTGGAGGCTGAATTTTCCGACAGTGGGACCAAAAATATTTTCCCATTCCGATTTTTGCATTAAAATCTCTTAGCAGTATTTAATGTCATGGCCAGGGCAGCGGTAAAAATGGCTTTGGTCTGTTCATCTTTGTCTTCCGTCGGAGCATGAGACTGATGTAGAAGAACTTCGCTTTTATACGGATTATAGCAATTTGCTCATCTACTGGAGTGAATCTGGAGACGAGGTCTTTTATTCTCCTATTAACCATAAATCCGCAGCCAAATTCGCGTCTCACGGCAGCTATAATACAGGGCGTAATCATCTGATTTACTTACGCCAGTCCCTTTCCATGGCATTTCCTGTAAGGCAATATTATCGGCTTTGTACTTCTTGAGTACATCCGACCAAGGCGAAAACTGCGCCTGCGCCTGATTCGCAGATCGTGGTCCTTTATACGTTTTTTCGTTGCTTTGCTATAATAGTCCTTGAAAATCCTAATAAAATCCACGCCTATGATAGTACTTGAAAAAAATATTTTTTTATTTTAAAATTTTTTGTAGAGTATCGCTGCTACGAGTTTGCCGAACTATATTCAATTGGTAATTGTTATTTTTAATAACTATTACATTGTATTCGTTTATAACGATTATTTATTGCTTATGGTGTTTAGTAATTTGTAATATGCCGGCAATGAACAGCGAAATACAATAATCAACAGTCTAAGCGTATTGAAATTGAAATGCCATAAAACATATGCGAAATATAAATTCCAATAGAAACTGTCATACAATTTATGCACTTCGATTAAATACATATTCCGAAGGTTAAATGCGGTTAATAAATTATGCATTTGTTTGCACATTTTTCAACACCATTCAAAATTGGAATTTTCTAACTGAACGGGTTGGAAGTTCGAAATTAAAATTTGAATTAAAAAATGATTTTTAGATGGCTAAGATTTGGGGAGAAATTTTTCCAAGTTTGCAATTTGAGTTTTTTCAAATGCATCGATATTGTGACCAAAAAAAAAATTCTCTCCATTAAAACTCCCTATCCGAAATCATCAATTGTTGCCTATCCATCGGCAATATCAACAAAAGATAAACCCAATAGATAAGGCACAACATTAAGTGGTGGCCAGGTGGCCATGTAAATGCTGCTGTAAATTGTTAAATTATGGGACAAGTTGAAATTGTGCGTAAACATATCTTTCACTTATGGACTGGTTGGAAAGGCAAAACGGGAAAAACGGAAATCTCCCGAGAAATCAACAAAAACACAACAACAACAGCTTCCAATAGACAGGCAGGCAGTAGCAGTATCAGCATCACCATCAAACAACACCATAACACCATTTCAGCTGGATTAACAACATCAGCACCAGTACCATCGCCATAGTCGTCAGCATCGGTATCATTCCATGCTCCGCATTGCCATCTGTGCATTATCAGATAAAACTTGAAATCTCCCAAAACAATTGTCGCTGCTGGGCCGGCAAATGTGTGTACTGTCCGGCGATCATTGAAATATGCGCTAATTGTTTTAAATAATGGCATTTTGGGCAACACCATCACGGCAACGTAGGTCCATTCTCATCTACACACACACATGCTACTAGGATGTGGTTGAATTGCTTTTACGCCTCTACTCGATGGTGGCTGACTGGTTGGCAGATAGGCGGCTGCTTTCTAGACAACACTGACATTGTCACACAAAAGCCAAAGTAAACAACATAGTTTAGAATTTACAACTCGACAGGGACCACTGCTGTTATTGTCAGGCTCTTCTTTTCTCGAAATGACACAAACATTTTGTGTGGTAGGCATTGGCAGCAGCGGCAACCATTAACTCCTTGAATTATTGGTAAAATAGAAATGGCAGAGTAATCAACATATAAACATAATTTGAGTCTATATGACTTGGTAGGGAAAGAATTTAATAAACTAGGTATCACTTAATAACAATTCATGGGGAAATATATATTAATTGAATGCTATGGAAATAATGGAAAATTCTATGTTGAAATAGGCATTAGGGATAGTATACATATATAGCTCCGTACAACCACGACAAATAGACGATTCGAATATGCGACATTTTTTAAAGATAAAAGTTCGTCAGGGTAGACATCTGGTGGAGTAATATTAAAATTTTTAAAATTAGCCGATAGGTTATAGACAAGTTTGGACCACACAGGAATCACCCTTCGCTGAATGCATATGTTTTTGTCAAATATTTCACCGTTTGAATGTCTGTAAGAGGCGTTGATTTTTTAAAGAACATTTTTCATTGTCTATAAGAGACGTGGATTTAGTAAATAACATTTTTCAATTTCTATAAGAGGCGTGGATTTTTTAAAGAACATTTTTCAATGTCTATAGGAGGTGTGGATTTTATAAAGAAAATTTTTAAATTTTTATAAGAGGCGTGGATTTATAAGGAACATTTTTCAATGTCTATAAGAGGCGTGGGTTGTTAAATAGTAATTTTTCTTTCACTTTTAAAATGACGTTGGTCCATAATGTGTCAATTCTCTGGTTGAAATACTCGGTGGCGTATAAATATTTTCGATACGTATACGCAACCAATAACAGCATAATTATGAAATCAAACGTATCTATCTTTTTTTATAATTTTGTATTTGGACTTGCATATGTCCGCAATGTAGGAAATATTTAAAGATGTAGTAACATATTATTTTATTTTCACAGCAAACTACTTATGTCAGAAAAAACAATCCACACATCAATATCGACCATAAATTAAATTTGAGTACAATTTAGTACCAAATTTCATGATTCCAGCTCAAAAGGTTCACCCAAATCCAAATTTTCCATTTAGCACCCATTATTTCCATAAGTACCCTCTTCAGCCATCCAACAAAATTTCATGCATACCCCGATCCTACACCCCCACAATAATTCCAAGTTCAAATTTCAGGATTCCAACTCTATTGGTTCACCAACAATTTAAATTGTACCAAATTTAGTACACAGTAGTACGAATTTCCAAAACTTCCTAAATACCCCAATACTACACTCCAACAGTGATTCCAAACCCATGTTTCAGGATTCCAACTCCATGGGTTCACCCACAATTCAAATTATACCAAATTTTGTGCACAGTAGTACCAATTCCAAAACTTCCTATATACCCCAATTCTACACCCCTACAGTGATTCTAAATCCAAGTTTCAGGATTCCAACTCCATAGTTACACCCACAATTCCAATTGCACCAAATTTAGTACACAGTAGTACTTATTACCAAAAACTCGTCCCTACCCCAAACCAAAACTCCCACAGTGATCTTAAATCCAAGTTTCAGGATTCCAACTCTATTGGTTCACCCAAAATTTAAATTGTACCAAATTTAGTACACATTAGTACGAATTTCCAAAACATCCTACATACCCAAATCCTACACCCCTACTGTGATTCTAAATCCAAGTTTCAGGATTCCAACTCCATAGTTACACCAAAATTCAAATTGTACCAAATTTTGTACACGGTAGTACCAATTACAAAACTTCCTATATACCCCAATCCTGCACCCCCACAGTGATCCTAAATCCAAGTTTCAGGATTCTAACTCTATTGATGCACCCCAATTCAAATTGTACCAAATTTAGTACATAGTTGTACCAATTTCCAAAACTTCCTAAAACCCAACAGACACCCTAAATCTATGTTTCAGGATTCCAACACTATCGGTTCACCCACAATTCAAATTGTACCAAATTTAGTACACATCCTACATATTTCAATCTTCTACAGTGATCCTGACTCCAAATTTCATGATTCTAGCTCTATTGGTTCACCTAAAATTCAAATTGTACCAAATTTAGTACCATTTAGTACCCATAAGTATTAATTTGTTAAACTGAATCCTGATCCTAATCCTACATCCCTACACTGATCCTAACTCCAAATTTCATTGTTCCAGCTCTATCGGTTCACCCAAATCCAAATTGTACCAATTATAGTACGATTTAGTACTTTTCGTACAAATAAGTAAAAAACTTCCGAAACTACGTACATATACCAATCCTACACTCCCAGGGTAATGTTATTTTCAATTTTCAGAATTCCAGCTCGATTTGTATCTCCAAATCAAATTTGTACCCAATATAGTACCATATAGTACTTTTCGTACACATGAGTACACGCTTTCCAAATTCTCCTCATATGGACCCTACTCCTCAACTTTAATTTGCATACCAAATTTCAAGTTTTTACCTCAATCCATTCACATGATACGAAATTGTACAAAATTTGGTACATTTTCGTACTTTGGATAGTTCGAATTTCCAAAAACCCTTTGGTACATCTATCCTTCACTCTATCAACGACCACCAAACCAAATTTCAGATGTCTAGCTCCACCGGTTCGCCAAATACAAATGGTATCACATTTAGTACTAGTTAGTATTTTTCGTACCGTTCTAGTATGAATTTCCAAAAATCCAGCCTTATCTGTAACCTTTGGACTATTAGTGACACTCACCTAATATTTCAAGATTCTAGCTTCAGCCATTTCGTCTGGGCGTTGATGAATCGATAAATCAGTCAATCACTTTACTCTTTTATTAGTATAGATTTGGTACCATTTAGTATGTTTCGTACCCATAAGTACGAATTTCCTAAACAGCTTCAATCCCACACTCCAACAGTCATTTAAATTCCCAATTTCAAGACTCCAGCTCTATCTATTGTGTAAAGTTTGGTTCACATTCCTTTCGCCTAATATTGATTTTATATACATTGGAAAAATTGACCGTTTGTTGGGGTGGTACCAGAAGGAGGGAAACAATTATTCCCTTATTCTGACTTGATATGGGCTTGGTAAAGATATTAGGTTGTGCAGTTCAAATCGGACATTCCATTCGGCTGATATTGAATTTAAAAAATACAATATATATGGGAATTGGGTCCCAATCATTAAGCTTCATATGAGATTTACAAATTTTCAAAATTTCGACCGATTACGATATCTCCCACTTTTGAATAGTTTGGAATAAATCGGATACACCGTTCCCGCATTATAAGTCATTTACAAATGCTCAAAGTGTTTCCACCTTCAAACATGATATAGTTTTGATATGTAAAATATGAATTACAACACGAATAACGTGTTCCCAGCATATTCCGATGTTCAAACTTTAAATTAAATCGGTAAATCATTGCGAGAGTTACTATGTGCACTAGACATATATTTCAGCCTTAGGATTGATTGTAATTTTTTTTTGATTTTCACCTCAGTAAAATAGGTGTATAGCCGACATCCGTAAATTTAGTGTTAATTATCTTTTGTTGACCGTTTATGCTTGGAGTACTTTGTGGCGTATAATTGTTATCGTAACTAATACGCTACCCACAACAGGCAGCATAACGAAATCAAACATAAGACTATTTTCATTTCCGCTTAGCCATATTTAAATTAATTTGTATTGTATTTTTTCATTTCAGGTAAATAAAATTCATATTTTTGAAATGTCGTAAGTTTTATTGACTACTATAAAATATAGTCATGAAATAACCAATTTTGTCATAAAAATAGTAACTAGGTCGATCACACTATTAAAAATAAATTATGCTTTCCATACTCCATGACGAAAACAACATAAAAATATGCTGTCTCTCTTCTGTTAGAAGGATTCATCAACTATCAAACTCCTACTTCAACATCATAAAAAAATCGCAAATTAAGAGGTATGATTTGTTGACGTTTGTAAGTGGTTGTGTGTAGTCATGATAAATTGTCACAATTTAGCTCATTTTTATATTCTTCACAACAAGTCGGAGTACACTTTAAATTAACTAATCCGCTCCGCTCCACTCTATTCAATTTGAGACGCCATATAGTATGTATATTACTGATCTGACTAAAATTTCCAAGTGTTTTCCATATAAGGGTCCCGGTTTCAATACCGGCAGTACTGAACAAGTTTTTTACTTACACTAAATATTTAATATAATTCTCCACCAAGTATAGTATGGGAAAAATTTCATTCATTCATATTTTTAATTAATTCACATCATTTGATATTTCAATGATGTGTGGTGCAGTTCGAACATTTTGACATTATGCATAGTTGAATGAGTTTTGCATTGGTGTCATCTGTTCTCTGCAACTGTATAACTATTCAATAGTTTTTTCGTTTTGTGTTTATTGCAATGCTATTTAAAAATATTGGCAAATAACCCAGTGAATTTTATAATTCTAAAAATGATGTTAGACCGTGCGCATGATGCCACCCAGACATAATGGAACAAAAAACGCCAGACATATTTGAAAAACCTACATTTGTGAAGCATGTTGGCAAAACGTCAAATAATTTATTAGATCAATAAATTTCAAATGGTTTTAAATATAGCATATGCGTAAATGCTGTACCCATTATTAACTTTAAGAGAATGTTGTTGTAATTTTCCTTTGTTACACAGATTATTTACTTGACCTTTAAATTTGTTTATAAATCGTTCTTAAACACCTATTATGGCGTTGGCTATGGCCCTGTGCAGTCGAAGCAAGCTATCATTAAGAGAAACGTGATTGCAATTAAATTATCTTTAGGTTGCAGTCATAAACTGAAGCTGTTATTTCAAAGTGTTTCAATTTAATCACTTTTACGTCATAACGAGACAAAACAGAACATTAAAGATAATTGCTAATAGAGAGTTTAAGCGTAACATATAAAGCTGGGGAAAAATAAATCCATTATGTTTATATGAACTTTATGACATTATTTAACATGATTCGGATTGTACAATTTTGGCCGTTTTTTTTTATGATTTGTTGTCATTCTAAGGGTAAATTCATAATGCCTCTCTCATAGAAGTCCTGCTCCTGGAAAAAACTCTAGTAGTCGATTTTCACAATCCTCCCTAGATACCAATTTTTTATCACTGAAAAAATTTTCCAATGCAAGAAAAATATGATAATCGTATGGTGCCAAGTCCGGACTGTATGGCGGTTGCATTAAAACTTCCCAACCCAGCACATCTACAGCACGTGTGTGTGGCCTAGAGTTGTCCTGGTAGAACACGACACCTCTCCTGTTGGCTAATTCTGTCCGTTTCTGGTGAATTTCTTTTTTCAAACGGTCCATTTGTTGACTGTAGAGATCAGAAATTAGCGTTTGGCTATGAAACAACTCATAATAAATTATCCCCTTCCAGACACACAAAATGCATAGCATAATCTTCCTGGCCGTTAGTCCTGGTTTGGCCCCCGTTTGAGGTGCTTCACCGCTCTTTGAACACGATCGTTATCGCACAGGGTTGTCGTATGTGATCCATTCTCATCTCCCAGTCATCTTCCGTTTAAAAAAAGGGTATAACTCATTCCGTTTGGCCTAGGCTTCGCAGATGAAAATGAGATCCATCCTATTTTTTCTGTTAATTGGTGTGGCTCCAAGACATCGATCTTCTTTTTGAATCCAGTTTCTGCAAATGGTTTAAAACAGTTTTATGGTCTATTTTTAGCTCCTGGGCGATGTTAAGACTGCTAACATGCCGCTCAACTTCGATCATTTTTTCCGATTTTTCGACATTTTTGACGACCGGCCTAATGGATTTCTTTTTCTTTCCTAATATTATAAATATAGTAAAAATTCTTTAATAAATCTATGCGTATAAAATTCCTTGAATAAAAATTCCTTAATAAATAATAATCTTCAAAAAATCCACGTTTATAACAGTTTTTTTTAACAAAGTCCCTAAAAATCCACGCTTATTATAGTCCTTTGATAAAATTCTTAAAAATCTACGATTATAATAATCATTTGAAAAAATTCCAAGCATATAAAATTCCATAAAAAATATTCATTTATTCAAAATCGATCCAGAACTTTTTTTGAATTTTTTGGAAATATTTCATAGGGCAATTTTGTAGGTCCTAGGGATTATGTGTGTGTTGTGTGACCATATGGTAACGTTGGGCTGATTCTGCTTAAAAATCCAAGCCCCGAAAAACTATTCGTTTAAAATTCCACGCTTATAACAGTCCCTGAAAAAATATTCGTTTAAAATTCCACGCTTATAACAGTCCCAAAAAATATTTTTGAAAAAACCCACGCGTATTATTGTCCTTGAAAAATATTCTTTACAAATTCCAGGCCGCTAAAAGCCCCTGAAAAATATCATTTAAAAACCCACGACTATAACAGTCCTGAAAAATATCTTTTGAAGATCCACGCCTATAGCAGTCCCTGAAAAAATGTTCTTTGGAAACACCAAGTCTATAGCAGCCCTGAAAAAATGTTCTTTAGAAAAATAAAGTCTATAGCAGTCCCTAAAAAATATTTTTTAAAAGGTCAATGCCTATAGCAGTCCATGAAAAAATATTATTTAAAAGATCATTGCCTATAGCAGTCTCTGAAAAAATATTCCTTAAAATACCACGCCTATTACAGTCCCTGAAAAAATATTTCTTAAAAAATGCACGTATATTAAAGTCCTAGAAAAAATAGCCTCAAAAAATCCACAATAGTCCCAAAAAAATAGTCTTAAAAAATCTGCAACTATAACAGTCCCTGAAAAATATTCTTTAAAAATTCACGCCTATAATAGTCCCTAAATTTATGCATGGAAGAATTAATTACTAAAAAATATGTTTTTTTGTAAGGGCAGCTGTCGCTACACACACAAAAATAATCTACATAAACACGTCAAATTTTTCCGATACGTAGATGAAAAATATTCTGTTTACCAACATTTATAGGCAAATAAATTGCTACATAGATAAACACATAAATAGTGGAAAAACAAAACAAAAAATTGTCTAAATTAAAATGTGGTAAATTGTGGAAATTTATCATGACTGACTACAAACACACAACCAACCGACTATCCACTACCTCCAACAAACAACAATTCATGCCTCTTAATTTGCGAAACATTTATGAAGTTAAAGTGGGAGTTTGGCAACAACGTGACTATTATGGCTGGGAGGTGTACACAATGAAGCGAATGATGAAACCCAGGCCCACCAACAGTACTGGCTGACTGCATGTTTATAATGATTCTCTATTCATGGTCTGTGGATTGCATAAATTTTTTCTTAGGTCTTTGAAAAAGAAATATTCGATGAGTATTATGAAGCCAAATCATCAGAATGACATCGATCAATGATGGCGATGTTGCTGTGTGATGGCTAAATGTCTTTTTTTTGGCACGCCAACGAAAAATTAATTGCATTTAAATGCATTGCATTATTCTCAAATATTTTTTTGGAAAAATATGCAAATTTATAATCAAGCTATAATAGTCCTTGAAAAAATATTCTTTAATAATTCCTAGAGAAATATTATTTAATAAATCCAGGCCTATAATAGTCCTTGAAAAATATTCTTTAATAAATCCACGCCTTTTTATTGACCCTTGAAAAATATTGTTTAATAAATCCACGCCTAAAATTATTGTAAGAATTTGTATTTAAATTACTCACTGCTTACACTGTGACACAAAATTTAGCTCATGTTCTGGGAGGCTGGAAATAGCAATAAAAGTCATTGACAAGAAAAATCTAGAAGGACGTATTTTTTTGTTATGATGTCCTTGTAAAAATATTCTGTAATAAATCCACGCCTATAATAGTCGATGAAAAAATATTCTTTAATAAATCCACGCCTATAATAGTCGATGAAAAAATATTCTTTAATAAATCCACGCCTATGTTGGCCCTTGAAAAATATTCTTTAATAAATCCACGCCTCAGTTGGCCCTTGAAAAATATTCTTTAATAAATCCACGCCTCAGTTGGCCCTTGAAAAATATTCTTTAATAAATCCACGCGTCAGTTGGCCCTTGAAAAATATTCTTTAATAAATCCACGCGTCAGTTGGCCCTTGAAAAATATTCTTTAATAAATCCACGCCAATAATAGTCCATGAACAAATATTCTTTTATAGATCATATAATAGTCCGTGAAAAATATTCTTTTATAAAGCCACGCCTATATTAGTCATTGAAAAAAAATATTCTTTTATAAAGCCACGCCACGGCTAATAAGGCCCATGAAAAAATATTCTTTAAAAAATACACGCCTGTTGTTGTCCTTGAAAAAATATTCTTTTATAAATCCACGCCACGGCTAATAAGGTCCTAGAGAAAATATTCTTTTATAAATCCTCGCCACGGCTAAAAAGGTCCTTGAAAAAATATTCTTTTATAAATCCACGCCACGGCTAAAAAGGTCCTTGAAAAAATATTCTTTTATAAATCCACGCCACGGCTAATAAGCTCCGTGAAAAATATTCTTTTATAAATCCACGCCACGGCTAATAAGGTCCTTGAAAAATATTCTTTTATAAATCCACGCCACGGCTAAAAAGGTCCTTGAAAAAATATTCTTTTATAAATCCACGCCACGGCTAAAAAGGTCCTTGAAAAAATATTCTTTTATAAATCCACGCCACGGCTAATAAGCTCCGTGAAAAATATTCTTTTATAAATCCACGCCACGGCTAATAAGGTCCTTGAAAAATATTCTTTTATAAATCCACGCCATGGCCAATAAGGTCCTTGAAAAAATATTCTTTTATAAATCCCCGCCACGGCTAATAAGGTCCTTGAAAAAATATTCTTTTATAAATCCACGCCACGCCTATTGTTGTCCTTGAAAAAAATCTTTAATAAATGCACGCCTGTTGTTGTCCTTGAAAAAAATATTCTTTAATAAATCCACGCCTATGTTGGTCCTTGAAAATAATATTCTTTTATAAATCCACACCTCTAATGGTCCTAGAAAAAATATTATTTAATAAATCCACGCCTATTGTGTTCCTTGATGAAATATTGCTTAATAAATCTACGTCCTTGAAAAGTGTTCTTTAAAAATATTTTCAAAAAATATTATTTAAATACCCATACCCTTATTACGCATGTAATCCAATTACCATGATTTATAGTTCGTATTCTGACTCGACACGTATCATTGGTTATTTTCAGTATTGTTTGCCTAGCAAAACTGGAATATTTTAAAATAAATAACATTTCGTGCTGACACTATCACATACACACACCTAGTTATTTCATTGTAAATTTCATTTAGATAATTCATTATATATTCAACGAAAAATAAATAATTTCAAATTAAATATTCACATTATTTAATAACAAACAGAAACTCATCAAATTTATTTGCAATTAAAAATATATTCGTCGTTCTTCATATGAAAACAAAAATGAAATAATATATGACAAGCACAAAAATTAATTAACCCACAAAATACTGATGGCCAGCCAGGACGGACCGACATGTCTACCTACATACATATGCCGTAATGCTTGCCAACAAATGAATTGTAAAGGCAAAAAGGTGGACATTTGTTATTGGTAAATAAGCGCGAAACATAACAGATGCAAATACCAAAAAAAGTCCTCTGTCTGTTTCCCATCATCATTATTTCGGTATCATGCCAACCACCAAATAAGAGGAAAATATTGCAACTCATAATGTGGTAGATAGGTTGTGCGTGCGGGGCTTTGTTTACAATATCGAACATTTATATGATTCTGATTCTGACATGCCGGGCAGAAAACACAGAATATATTCAAACAAATACAAAATTGAAATGAAATTTAACAATGTAAATTGAAGTGATTTTTTGGTTTTAATTTAATGGAGAATCTTATGTAAAATTAACCAGTTGTCGGCCATAGAACTTTAAAAAAATAAACAGATAAACGGTCCAACAAAAAACACATCACAAATGAAAATGTCTGCAGAGAAGGCGAACAAATATATATGAACACCAAACAAGAGTAAACGAAATAATGATGGGAAAAAAGTATAGCACACAAATATTCATAAATTAATGAAAATTTATGTACGCACATGTTTACAAGGAGGCCAAAATCAGCGTCATCATATTTGCCGGGCAACAAAGGCAGACAGACAGACAAGCATCCACAGCAACAGAAAATTCAAATTCAATTAAAGCAAAAAAAAAAATGATGTTCCACACATGCCATTTTGATTGCCACAAGAGAAAAATGAAAAGCGTTTTCCCCAAGTTCAATGGGCGAAAAAGAAAAAATCATTTGCCTATGTTGTATAGTAAAGCGAATTAGCGGCAAATAAATGTAGTAATTCTAAGAATTTAGAATGAATGAATAATATAATATGCTTCTTGGAATTACTTTTGCAGACAATTTATTCAATATTCTAACATTTAAATATTCGAAGAAAAAAATGTGTTTTTTTTTTTCAAGAAACAACCGTGGAGTTTTTAAAGAATATATTTCAATAGCCACTATAAGCGTATTTTATTTAAGAGTACTTTCTTTAATTTTTTAAGAATATTTTTTCAGGGACTACTATAGGCGTGGATTTATTCAACAATATTTTTTCAAGGATTATTATAGGCGTGGATTTATTAAAGAATATTTTTTCAAGGATCATGCGAGGCGCGGATTTATAAAGAATATTTTTTCAAGGACCATACCAGGCGTGGATTTATTAAAGAATATTTTTTCAAGGACCATACGAGGCGTGGTTTTATCAAAGAATATTTTTTCAAGGACCATACCAGGCGTGGATTTATTAAAGAATATTTTTTCAAGGACCATACCAGGCGTGGATTTATTAAAGAATATTTTTTCAAGGACCATACCAGGCGTGGATTTATTAAAGAATTAAAGAATATTTTTTCAAGGACCATACCAGGCGTGGATTTATTAAAGAATATTTTTTCAAGGACCATACCAGGCGTGGATTTATTAAAGAATATTTTTTCAAGGACCATACCAGGCGTGGATTTATTAAAGAATATTTTTTCAAGGACCATACCAGGCGTGGATTTATTAAAGAATATTTTTTCAAGGACCATACCAGGCGTGGATTTATTAAAGAATATTTTTTCAAGGACCATACGAGGCGTGGTTTTATCAAAGAATATTTTTATTTTCGGGTATATTTATAGGCGTGGATTTATTAAACAAATATTTTCGGGTATATTTATAGGCGTGGATTTATTAAACAAATATTTTCGGGTATATTTATAGGCGTGGATTTATTAAACAAATATTTTCGGGTATATTTATAGGCGTGGATTTATTAAACAAATATTTTCGGGTATATTTATAGGCGTGGATTTATTAAACAAATATTTTCGGGTATATTTATAGGCGTGGATTTATTAAAGAATGTTTTCCGGGTATATTTATAGGCGTGGATTTATTAAACAAATATTTTCGGGTATATTTATAGGCGTGGATCTATCGGGGTATATTTATAGGCGTGGATTTATCAAACAAATATTTTCGGGGTATATTTGTAGGCGTGGATTTATCAAACAAATATTTTCAGGGGTAACAAATATTTTCGGGGTATATTTATAGGGGTATATTTATAGGCGTGGATTTATTAAAGAAATATTTTGGGGTATATTTATAGGCGTGGATTTATCAAACAAATATTTTCGGGGTATATTTATAGGCGTGGATTTATCAAACAAATATTTTCGGGGTATATTTATAGGCGTGGATTTATCAAACAAATATTTTCGGGGTATATTTATAGGCGTGGATTTATCAAACAAATATTTTCGGGGTATATTTATAGGCGTGGATTTATCAAACAAATATTTTCGGGGTATATTTATAGGCGTGGATTTATCAAACAAATATTTTCGGGGTATATTTATAGGCGTGGATTTAGAATTTTGATTTCTTGAAAGGCTTAACAAGGCGTCGGCCCAGCAAGACATGGATTTCATAAAAAATATTTTTTCAAGTAGCCACAAGGCGTGAATTTATATTTTTTTCAATTAATTAATTTTTTATTAATTAATCAATAATTAAAAATATTTATTTTAGAAATTAAAGTAATATTTATATATATTTTTATTTATTTTTTTAAATAAATATTTTATTGAACAAAAAGAATAATTCCCATTAATATTCCCATTTATTTTTGTTGTTGTAATTTTTTTTATTTTTATACCCCAAAACTGACCTGACCTCATACAGATTATACTGTATAGTTTTCCTGCATCATTTATTCCGGCTGTTGGCTTGTTTGTTGTTCTTCGAATATTTTGAAATATTCCTAAAATATTAGCTTGTCTTTTTTTGGTGTGGTGTGGTGTCAACTCCTTCAAATGATCAACATGAAATGGTGAAACAAAATGTTAATGCTTTTTTAAAAAAAAAATACACATTTGTGTATTTTTTCTTAAAGACAGACGGAGGATGCCAAAAAAAAAGAAAACACTACAAGATAGTGTAAAGAGTTTCCAAATATCTTTGAAAAATTGAAATGGACCATACAAACACCACATTTGACACATATATATGGATATTTGTTGCATTGTATTTCCTCCCGATGCTATCCCCAAAAGGGGAGGGGTGGGATGTTTTTTGAAAGCTTTTTCATTTTCATAATTTTCTTTTATTTTTAAATAAAAAACGAGGAAATATGCTGCAACAACATAACTTAAAAGGTCATAAATGGTTGGCTTTTTTTTGGGAGGAAATTGAGAAGTGAATTGTGCGGGGATTTGAAAAAAATAGAAATGATTAAAATTTTTATTACAAACAAAATATTTTTTTGTAAATGTTAAAAAAAAATAAAGAAAATTTTTACGGGCTAATAAAGTCGTGGATTTTCAAAAAAAAAAAAAATATATATTTTTGAGGTATATTTATAGGCGTGGATTTATTAAATAATGTTTTCAGGGTATATTTATAGGCGTGGATTCTTTAAACAATATTTTCCGGGTATATTATTGGGCGGATATTTATAAAAACAATGTTTTCCGGGTATATTTTTAGGGGTGGATTTATTAAAGAATGTTTTTCAAGGGCCAACTGAGGCGTGGATTTATTAAAGAATATTTTTCAAGGGCCAACTGAGGCGTGGATTTATTGAAGAATGTTTTCAGGGTATATTTATAGGGGTAGATTCTTTAAAGAATGTTTTCCGGGTATATTTATGGGCGTGAATTTATTAAAGAACATTTTCAGGGTATATTTATAGCCGTGGATTCTTTAAGGACTATTTTCCGGGGCATATTTATAGGCGTGGATTCTTTAAGGATTATTTTCAGGGGGATTATTTATAGGCGTGGATTCTTTAAGGATTATTTTCCGGGGTATATTTATACGCCTGTATGCTTGGATGTAAAGAAAAATATTTTTCAGGGTATATTTATATTTTATCGGCCTGAATGTATAGAAACATAATTTTGGGATATATTCATAGCTTGGATGTATAGAAAAATAATTTCGGGGTATATTTATAGGCTTATAGGCTATTTATATGCTTGGATGTATAGAAATATAATTTGGGGTATATTTATAGACATGGATGTATAGAAAAATAATTTTGGGGTATATTTATAGGCTTTGGGGTATATTTATAGGCTTGGATGTATAGGAAAAATATTTTTGGGGTATATTTATAGGCCTGGATGTATAGAACAATAACTTTGGTCTATATTTATATGCTTGGGTGTATAAAAAATAATTTTGGTGTATATTAATAGGCCTGCATGTATAGACAAATAATTTTGGGGTATATTTATAGGCCTGGATGCTTGGATGTATAGAAAAATAATTTTGGGGTATATTTTTAGGCTTAAATGTATAGACAAATAATGTTTGGGTATATTTAAAGGCCTGGATGCATAGAAAAATAATTTTGGGGTATATTTATAGGCTTGGGTGTATAGCAAAATAATTTTGGGGTATATTTATATGCTTGTGTTAAATATTGTGAATTATCAAATTGGCAACACATATATTTAATAGTAATTAGAGATCCCTATGTTGTCCAATTACAATATGATGTAGTAACAATTCATGGTTACTTTAAATAGATAAATAAGTAATCATTAGATTGAACTAGATTTAGAATTATCTAGAATAGAATTATCTGGAATAAGTTCAGAAGGAGATAAAAGAGGTTGTAACATAGAGAGATTGTCTCAGTTTATAAAGTTGCGCTCAGTTGTAAAGTATCGTGCTCTCAGTCTGTAAAGTATTGTCGTCTCAGTTGATAAGTTGAAGCTGTGTAAATAAAGTTTGA